>NW_009918292.1:4641-13196 GCF_000696875.1 Nestor notabilis | reverse complement strand
TTAATATTTATTAATAAAAGAATAAAAGAAAATACAGGAAAGCTGTAGCACAAGAATAAACCACTGGAGAGTGAATCTAGACACCAGAAGAAAACAGATTTGGAAGAACAAGTGAATGATTCAGTTCTTTTTGCATCTACACTAAAATACTTCGAGCCTGTTTTTCCCTTCCCTTTGAGGGTCTTCATCCTCATCCCTAATTTCCCAGGGTCACATTTGTGCTGCAGCTCTCTCAGGTAGCTGGTGGCATGTTCCTGATTACAAATGACACTTGAGTGTTAGTCCTCCTGGCAGCTATTTGCAAATGCAGTGTTACACCTGGGCAGAAATCAGCCCTGTTTTGGGGTTTGGTTGAGGGTGGTTTGGTTGGATTTGGATCCAGAAAGCCTTTAGTGTCTGTCCTTGTGTAGGAGCTGGAGGGGTGTCCAAAACAGGATCACTCAGTGGTCTTTTACCCTACTAATGCCCTGCTTTAGAGCTCCTGATACTGCCTGTGCGTGTTTGGAGGTGATGTTTGAGAGCAGTGTTGTGGGGTGCAGATCTAATTGGGGGGGGGGTTGTCCAGAAGCAGGAATTCCTTAGTTTCACCTTTGCAGCAGGATTTCTTTCCAAACCAAACCCAAGTTTCCATAAGCTTTTCCTTTCCCTTCCAAAGCGAGGGATGCCCACTGCTGGAACAGCTCAATATCTCCTGGTGTGACCAAGTGACCAAGGATGGCATCCAGGCCCTGGTGAGAGGCTGTGGAGGACTCAAAGCCCTGTTCCTGAAAGGCTGCACACAGGTATGGCCCTATGGAGAGGGCTCAGAGTGAATCCCAGCTTCCTTCTGCTCTCACTGGAAGCGTGGGGCTGAAGGAGTGTGGATTTTCCCATTTCCAGGAGTGTTACTGAAATGACTCTGTTGGAGATTAACTGCTTTGATTGAGATTCTTTAATAGCTCTGAGCTCAGTGTGAATAGTGGGACAGGGAACAAATTGCTGTCGAATCATTCTTCTTTCTTTCTCACTGGGGACACATTGAGAAAACTTTGTTTCAAGAGGAGATAACCTTATTATTCATGGCTGCACCCATCCATTTCTGAAGGCTCTGATGTTAGGAAGCAGGACAGTACTTTGCTCTGTGCTGGTGATGGGATTTCCTCTGCATGGCCTTTGGATCTTGTACTTAGTCCAAGAGGATCACTGTGTTTGTGCCTCTTTGCATCTCTGCAGCAGTCAGGAACATGCTACTCCTTCAAGTACATCCTATAGCTCTTGTTTTGAAGAGGCTGCAGAGACTGTGATAGTTGTGCTTTAGGATATATCCATGGTGCACTGACTCTCGCAGCTGAAAGGGGGTTTTTGCCCCCTTTTTGTACTTTCTGTTACTTAAACTGGATTCCTTTAATCTTTCTTTGCTGTCTTAGCTCAGGGTGTTAAATACTTCCCTGTGTTGCAGCTTTACTAAGGAATTACAAGGAGGGGCATGAAGATGCTCCAAGCCTGGAGCAGCTCTGCTCTGGAGCCAGGCTGAGAGCTGGGCTGGGGCAGCTGGAGAAGAGAAGGCTCCTGAAGGGGACACCTTAGAGCAGCTCCAGTGCCTAAAGGGGCTCCAGGAAACCTGGAGAGGGGCTTTGGACAAGGGATGGAGGGGCAGGACAAGGGGAATGGGCTGGGACTGACAAGCAAGAAGGACACAAACACATTTCTCAGAATCTTGTCCTTGGAAAAGGAGAGTAAATCTGACCCTGCAGGACTTGAAACCTGTGGCCCAGACACTCCCAGGGGTTTAAGAGCCTCAAGGTAGACCTGGAAAACGATTTCTGATCTGTCAGCTCCTTCCACCTGACTGTTGGCTTGGATTTGGGATTAGGGCTTCCTTAAGTGTGAGTCAGTAAGTGCCCTATATGTCTGCTGTGTGTGGATAACCAGCTCTAGGGTGTGATGTTGCAGAAAGCGTATTTTCCCCCGTGCCAGGACACCAAAAGTCCTGCAAGCTGCTGCTAAGCAAAGCAGTACCACACTGCTTGTGTGCACAAAGCACTAATACCCTCGTGTGTGCCCAAGGCAGCCCAGCTGGAAGGGCTGGAGTCAGGAGTTCTTCCAAATTGATACTGCTGTTGGGGTTTTAAGACATGAAATGGTTGTAGATGGCTGTAAAAATGACTTGATTAAAGGTACAACAGTCTCAGGCTCTTCTGAGAATTCAGGTCACAGGAACAGCTTGAGTTTCTAGTATTTATGGAGTCGTGAGTAATATTGATGGCAATACATCCGTGTTATCAATTACTTGCCATCTGCTCTTAGAGATTTTTTTAGCAGCAGGAAGCAACCTGGACGTGTTTGTGCTCCTTGCATCAAAAGAAGGCTCTCTCTGAGTCCCAGTATTGCAGTGTAAAGGTGGTGCTCCTTCCAGGCCCTCGCTAGGGAAGCATTTCCTTCATCCCTGATTTCTCTGCTTGCTTTGTTAATTCTGTGTGTTTGATCAGGTCAGAGTCTCTTTAAATCAGTCCCTTGGTCAGCAGGAAGCAACCTGGACGTGTTTGTGCTCCTTGCATCAAAAGAAGGCTCTCTCTGAGTCCCAGTATTGCAGTGTAAAGGTGGTGCTCCTTCCAGGCCCTCGCTAGGGAAGCATTTCCTTCATCCCTGATTTCTCTGCTTGCTTTGTTAATTCTGTGTGTTTGATCAGGTCAGAGTCTCTTTAAATCAGTCCCTTGGTGGTGTGGGTCTTTGAACTCTGCTCCTGAGGTGCTGTGTGTGGGGAGGCAGCAGTGCACTGCCCTTCTCCCCCATAGGTACCCAAAGCACAGATGCTTCATCATCCCCCAAGCTTTATTTTGAGGGTGGCTTCAAGTATGAACACGTTGCTCCAGTCTCTGATCCTTTCCTTTCCTTTCCAGCTCGAGGACGAAGCTCTGAAGTACATTGGTGCACATTGTCCTGAACTGGTGACTTTAAACCTTCAGACATGCTTAGTAAGTAAAGCTTCCTGTGATCTCCCCACACAGACCCATCACTGTGCTGGTAGAGGCCACCTCTAAGCAGAACCCTGCAGAACATGATCCATCCCAGGAACATAACACCAGTGCAGGCAGGGAAATGGGGAATTGCCGAGGCTTTGAAACCCAGTGGATGAAAACCAGCTTTTTGGGAGCGTTCCCTCACGTTGAATAAGCCCCCAAAGCAGTGTCAGAGCATTGGCTTTGTCAGAGTTGTTTGTCTCTTTGCCCTGCCCACAAGGCTTCGAAACTCATTTGCAGGAGGAGCTGGAAAAATTCTTTCCATTGGGCTGGAGTGTTTGGATGCTGCTCTGGCCAGGCAGCTCCTCGGGCCTCTTCATGAAGCTCAACCCAGAAGTGCAGTTTCCCTGCCCAAAAGGGCTCTCAACCAGTTATTCTGCACTGCCAAAAATGTACATTTCTGCCAGAAAAGAAGCTGGAATGAGCTCTTTGTACACACCATCCTGCAGCCAGACTGATGCAGCCCGTTACTGGGCAGCCTCTGCCTTTTCCATGCGAGTGAGCAAAGCCTCTGGGGATGCAGGGCTGTTCTTTCCCAGTCCTGTTGAAGGAGGAGCTTTCCCAGTAACGAGGCTGGTGCCCATCCATCTGAGACTGGGGGCTGGCAGAAGGGGAGCTGAGCTGTTAGCAACTTCCAGACCTGTGTCTGGGGTCTTGGGGAGAGGCAAATGGGCAGAAAGGAGAAGAAAAGTAACAAGGTTCTTGATGTCCTTACCTGAAAACACCAGGTTCTGCTCGGTTTCTGTTTCATCTCACTCCAGAACTTGGGTTTACCAGCCCACAGACTTGCTGCTACTTTAAAAGAAGCAATGCTAGTCCCAAAAGTTGGTGTTTTCCTGTGGGAATTGAGTCTGGCTGCCTCTGAAAGTCCAGTGAGGTTTAACCTGGTCCTGACACGCGCAGCCTCTGCCCCACATTATCCCTTTCCCCTTACCCCACTGCCTGTGTTCATCTCATGCCACACACTCCCAGCCCCTTGTTTCCCCACCCAAGGAAGAGCACATCTGGAGCAGATTAGTGCCCTGCTGCCATCCCAAAGGGCTGGACCTGCCATCCCGAAGCACGTGGGGCTGGATGGACCCTGTGTGTCCGGGGATGCAGCAGGTCGATGGAGCTGCTGTGCCACAGTGGGAATGTTCTGGGATTTTGGCTGTAAGCCTGTCTTTTCCAGTTCAGGTTTTGGTCCCAAACCACTGAAGTGTATTTTTACAAGGCTGTGAAAACAACCTGTAGCTTATTTTGTGGGTAACTCTGCCTGTTAGGTGAGTGTGGACCTGCTGTTACCTTGCCTGCCCCTCTGCTCAGAAACATTGCCATGCACGTGGAATCACTTCCCAAGTGTTTACAGGTCGCTTCAACGTGGCTTATCCTGTTTCAGCTGCTCCAGTCAAATAGTTGCATGCATTTTGGGGTGGAAAGAAGCATAACTTGGCCTCGGTGAAGTGCCTGGTTGGAAGCCTGAGCAGGAAGACACGGAGTTTTGCACTTCCACCTACGTTGTTATGGCTTGTGATGTTGTTATTGTTTTTCTTGTAGCAAATAACAGATGATGGTCTCATTACAATATGCAGAGGATGCCACAAGTTGCAATCCTTGTGTGCTTCAGGCTGCTCTAACATTACAGATGCCATCCTGAACGCCCTGGGACAGAACTGCCCAAGGCTTAGGTAAGTTTGCACCACAGTTACCTGAGCTCCAGTCGTCTTGGTGACGTGGTCATGTCGTGTTTGAGCCTGTTTAGACACTGGAATCCTTTCTGAAAGGGCACTTTTGATCACTGAGTTTTCTCCAGGCGTTTGTTAGGGGAGGATCAGTTGTACCCAAACTTCTGGTTTCTAAACTCCTGTGAGTAAAGCAGTAGTAAGAGAGCTCCATGATGTGTGCTGCCGATAGACTCGCTTAGTAGCAGTCTCCTTTTGCACCATGGAGTATCTGCTTTTGGTGGCTGAGGAAAACCAGCTGAGGTTGGGTTATTTTTGCACTGAGAACTGAAAACACACTTCAAACTACGCTGTTTCCTCCTGCCCTGTGATATTAACAGGTTTTTCATGATGGTTTGGTTGGTTTCAGATGGAATCTGTGCAGACTCGCTCTGCTTGACAGAGTGGGGCTCCCAGCAAGGGCTCTGCAGGTGCTTGCTTCCTTTTTTATGATCTTTTAAGACTCTCTCTTTATTAGGACAGGTTTCTGCAGGAAGACTTCACTAGAATGCAGCACATGGGCAGGTGCAGAAAGAAGAGAGAGTTTTATTCTCTGACATCTCTCACAGCTGAGTAGCCTGCATTAAATGGCACAGAATACATGTCTTCCAGGGGAGACAAAACACAACTGTGTTCTGTGCTAGAATTATGGGTACAAGTGTATGGAAAGCAGTTTTGAAAGAGGAAGGTAAAACATCAGTTCAGTTCCAAATGGTTTCTGTGTTTCTGCTCAGCTGCAGCTTTATAGTATTAAGCTCCATAGAGTAAAATCCATAATGCACTTTAGGAAAGTTGGCTTCCTTCTCTGTAAAGGTGGGTAAATATGTTAACACTGTGAAGGGAGCCTCTGGAGAGCAGCAGGTGATCTGTTGTCACAGCAGCAAGTGGTTCACCTCGTGAGACTTCAGACTCTTCTGTCATGGCATTAAGTATTTCTTCTCCAGTGCTCATCTCTCAGGTTGTGTATTACACCCTCTTCATGGGCAGGTCTGTACTCGGGGAGGTTTTGGAGCGTCCAGCATTGATGGTTTCTAAAACCACCTCAGTCCAGCAAGCACCTTGGCCTACAGAAAAGCTGGAGAAGGGGTTTGGACAAGGACTTGTAGGGATGAGACAAGGGGAATGGCTTGAACCTGCCAGAGGGGAGACTGAGATGAGCTCTGGGGCAGAAGCTCTTCCCTGTGAGGGTGCTGAGGCGCTGGCACAGGGTGCCCAGAGAAGCTGTGGCTGCCCCATCCCTGGCAGTGTTCAAGGCCAGGTTGGACACAGGGGCTTGGAGCAACCTGCTCTAGTGGAAGGTGTCCCTGCCCGGGGCAGAGGTTGGAGCTGGAGGAGCTTTAAGGTCCCTTCAGCCCAAACCAGGCTGTGGTTCTATGGTTTGTCAGGTTACACCTCCCTGCCTCACAGGATGAGCCTTGCAGAGTTCCCTTGTAGCCTGACTTCTTGTTTTCTCTCCCTGTGACCTGCACTCAGGTGCGGAGGGTGGATGCTCTGTGCACAGCATCCTCTCAGAGCACAGCCTAAACCGGGTCAAAACTTTTCTGGGTTGCTGGAAGCTTGTAATGAAACTCTCTGAAAAGCAAAATGACTCCACCATGGTGATGATAAATTCTTTCTGTGCAGAATATTAGAAGTTGCAAGGTGTTCCCAACTAACAGATGTGGGCTTTACCACTCTAGCTAGGGTAAGTGCTCCTTCCCCACTATCTTTGCTTGCTTTTCATGATGGGTATGAACAAACAGTAGCTTTCTCTTGAATGTGTTTGTTATCTTTGGCATGGTCCTGACCCCCACATCGAGGGAATGTGAAACACTTGGAGTTAAAAACTTCATTCTTTGGTTTTCTGTAGTAACCTGGGTTGTGGACAAGTGACCCTAAATTTACCTACCCTTCTTGTCTAGGAATAGAACACCTCTGTGCCTTTATATGGTCCTTTACTATACTTGGTGCTGTCCATAAAGAAGCAGCACCAGGATGTTTCATGGAGGAAACCTTTCAGTTTGACAAAGAACTGTCTGTCTTGTCGTTGTGTTAAGACTCACTGCCTGGTCTTTGCTCTTAGTTTGTGTGTTTGGTCTTCTCTTTGCTCCTAGAACTGCCATGAGCTTGAAAAGATGGACCTGGAAGAGTGTGTCCAGGTAGGAGGTGCCACCTCTGGCTGTTTCTCTTTTAGCACATGGAATGAGGGGGACAAAGTGGGAGATGGGCTCCAAAGGAGGACCCGATTTCAAATCCTGAGCAGGAAAACTGGATGTATTTGGGAGTTGGGTTTCCTCAAGGCCCCATTAGAAACCACCCTAAGGATAGTTTTGAAATGGATTCTGTGATACAAAGTGGAGATCACAGGAGTTTGCTTCCTGCCATGAGAACAGCACGAGGCCAAATCCTGTCCTTCCTGATGTTTACAGGGCAGAAACTGAGGAGGTCAGAAGAGGAAATCACAGTGGTCCAGACAGGAACTGGTTTGAAGTTCAGGGGAGCTCTGGCAGGGATTAGGCCAACTTTGCAGCGTTTCTCTCATAGGAGGGAAGAAGTCCTTGAGCAAAGCACCCAGCATGAAAAGGGCTGTTTCTTCTCTTGCAGATAACAGACAGCACGCTAATCCAGCTTTCCATACACTGTCCACGGCTTCAGGTTCTGGTGAGTGTTTCGAGTGAGACTTCCAGCATTTTCTTTGCTACAAACAAAGGGATTTGAAGTGCAGCCTGTGGGGATTTGTCTCTTTGACTTCATAGATGTGGTGTGAAGGCTTTGGAAGAATTCAGCTAGAAACTTGACCCTGAAGAACCTATTGTCCCTCCTCTACTGCTCACAGTAATCATACCACAGGCACCTGAGAATGAGTTCCAGGACACTGGATTCTCCTGGTACCAGCCTCAGCAAGGCTGGGCTGAGCTGGCTGCGCAGCGGGTGTCAGGCCATCCATAGCAGAGGAGCCTGCAGCTCTTCCCACCTGTATTATGGAGCCGGGGAGCTGAGACCTGGCTCTGGGAAGCAATATTCCTCATGGGAATTCAGGCTCAGTCTCCTCTGTGTGGTGCAGCGAGGGCTGGAGCAGCTCTGCTCTGGAGCCAGGCTGGGAGAGCCGGGCTGGGGCAGCTGGAGAACAGAAGGCTCCTCAAGGGGACACCTTAGAGCAGCTCCAGGGCCTAAAGGGGCTCCAGGAAACCTGGAGAGGGGCTTGGGACAAGGGATGGAGGGACAGGCCAAGGGGAATGGCTTGACCCTGTCGAAGGGGAGGTTTAGCTCACACTGGCTGTGTTTGGTGCAGAGCTTGTCCCACTGTGAGCTGATTACGGACGATGGGATCCGTCACTTGGGCAACGGCGCCTGCGCCCACGACCGCTTGGAGGTGATCGAGCTGGACAACTGCCCCTTGATCACGGACGCCTCCCTGGAGCACTTGAAGAGCTGCCACAGCTTGGAGAGGATAGAACTGTACGACTGTCAGCAGATCACACGGGCAGGGATCAAGAGACTCAGGGTAAAGAACAGACCGTGACACCCCCGAAGGCTCTGACTTGACCACTTCATGCGGTGGGAGGAGGGAGGGCCGAGGTTTCCCACTCCTCACGAGCTGCTCCTTGTTGGGAGCACTGGGAGAGCCACCAGCCCTTGGGTTAGTAGCTGTTGTGCACTGAGGGTTGGGTTGGCTGCGAGGGAGGAGGTAGTTGCTGCGTCCACCGAGTGCTTGTTTTACAGGCGCTCGTACGTGGCACTGCTCTTCCAAGCAGGGGACAAAGAGCTTGTGTCACACCAGCGTGTGGAGCGGCACCTCCTCTCCTCGGCCACGTCTGCTCGGTGCAGATCGTGGTGCACTTCACTGGTCCTTCATCTCTAACTTGCCAGGGACAAC
>NW_009918292.1:0-4353 GCF_000696875.1 Nestor notabilis | reverse complement strand
AAACCGTTCCGTGACTCTCTGATGTCCATCAGAGGAGTAACAATAGCATTTTATTAGTGGTTTATTTTCTCAGAGGACACGGGTCTGTGCAGGGGGACGTTGTGCTGTTCCCCACAGCTACAACGGGAGTCATGGGGGGAGGAAAGAGCATCGCTTTATTTATCCCCTGTAATTCCCTTTCCTGGTAAGAGAATGAACTTCCCAATCACAGTCTGTGGGGAAGGTCACGCCGGTCACCTGCAGGAGCTCGCCTCCAGTGTCTGTGTTAGCCTGAAGACAAGCAAAGCCGGGCCTGTTGGAGGTTCTCTGTGTCACTTCCCACCTTGTGTTTGCCTTCCAGACCCACTTACCCAACATCAAAGTCCATGCCTACTTCGCTCCTGTGACTCCACCTCCCTCGGTGGGAGGCAGCAGACAACGCTTCTGCAGATGCTGCATCATCCTATGACACTGGCCGTGCTCCTCCAGCAAACTGAGTATTTAAATACCCTTGTAGAACCACGGGGGACACCAGGATCTCCGAGGGAAGTGATACCAGTGTCATTTGCAAGGGGCAGTGAGCAGGGCTGTGGCGCCAGGCCCCTGTAGCCACCCATACCCATACATATACACCCCCCGTGCTCCAGCGAGCCGGTGAACTCTGCGGTGTGGGAGCTGGAGCTCTCTTGGCTTTTTCTCTAGGTGGATTGGTATAATTCCGAACCATTCCCGCTGGGCATGCTCAGGTGGAATCACTGCGGTAAGGAGGGGAGCTTGCTGTGAACCCACAACGCCTGTCGCTGCTGTTGAGGTTGGAAGAGTAACCGAAATCCGTGGACATGGGGAGAGGGGGAGAGGAAAGGAACATGCTTTAACCCTGCGTCTGTTGTCCAGAGGGGAAACAAAGAAAACAAACCTGAAACCCCCAAGTTCTTGTGTCCGTTTTTCAGTGAGGGAACGACCCGGCAGCTGGTGGGAGACAGGATTGACTCGTGCTTCCCTGCTGAGCACCCTGAGCATGCTCACGGCGAAGGTTCAGCTCGCTCTTCTGTGTTCTGTAGCGTCCCGCTCAGAGGCTTCCTTAGATCATTGTGATATAGCTTGAAATCTGTCACGTCGGGCTCGGGGGGGTTTTACCCTCCCTGCGTCCTGCTTGGGTTTTATTTTACACCTTTCGAATTCACTCAGTTTGGAGATTTACCAGACAGAAAGTCACCGATCGGTCGTTTCAAGTCAGATGAGGACTGAGCCTGTAGTAACCTCTCAGGAGGATGTTTGAATGGCAAGTGAGCTGCACTGCAGGCTCCTGGAGGCTCCTCGGCCTCCTCTTACCAGTGGTGGGGTGTCCAAATCTGTTCTGCGTTTCAGGTGTTCTCCCAGTGACAAGAATCTCGCTCTCGATACAGGGGAGCAAGTTACAATCTCTGTTGCAGTGACTGTAACCCCCAACTTCCTCCTGCTTCCCTCCAGCCCTTCACCCCCGAGGAAAAGCAAAGTAGAATCTTTTTGCTTGTTGCCCTGATCAAGAAATAACCAACTGTGGGAGGAACAGCCTGAAAACACCCCTCGAGTCGTGTCACCCTCTTTGTGAGTGCTGGGGAGGGGGGGGGAGGGTGCTGCTTGTGCCTCTTCCACAGGTAAGTGCCGTGGATGGAAGGAGGGTTTGCTCCGTGCCAGCCCTTCCCAGCTCCCACGGGATGTGTTTGCAGCAGGATGAGCCCGGATGCTCCCAGTGTGAAACGTGAACGGCCGGGCAGGGGTTTAGTGGGTTTAATGGGTAGAGCCCAGTCAGCCTCTAACAGGTTTGGGAAGTGCTCGTGCTCCTCCTGCTGTGCCCGCCCGGGCTGGAGGGGACACGAGGTCGTGGAGGTCTGGCTCTGAGTGGGGGCTGTTGAGCCATCCCGGCCCTGGAAGCGGTGCTTCCCCTTCCTTCCATGGGGTGCGGCACAAGGAACGACTGTTCCGGGGCTCCGTGTTTCACTGGGGGGTTGCTTTGTGCTGCTTCCCACCCTCTTCCCACCATTCCAAGCGATTGGGGCAGGCAGAAGGGTCACTTATTCCCACCAAAGCCGTATCCCCTTCATCTCCAGCTCCCCCTTTTCCTCCCCCAGCAGCGTTCGCTTCCCAGGGTGCCGCCTCCGCAGGGGTCAGTCCTGCCCCTGGAGATGGCTTTTAATCCCTCCTATTTATTCAGCTCCTTGGAGCCCTGCGGGTTCCCTCCTTCCTCCACGAGCATGTTCCTCATCCTCCCTTCGCACAGCTCCCTTCTCCTGAGCTTTCAGGGTGGCCGAAGCCAAGCGGCGCTTCCCGTGGTACCGGGGCAGCAGCAGCACTCGCTGTCCTCGTGCAGTCGGACAGGGCAGAGCTGACAGGGATTTCCAAGCCGGAGCCGATGGATTTTCCTTGTGGCAGAGCCCAGGTTTCAAGGGGGAAACTCCAAGACTACAGAACCCAAAGCGTTTGTCGTTGTTGTTTTCCAGACAGGGTGACAGCATTAAGGTAGCTCAAAAACTACTTGACAGTGTCCTTCCAAGTCACTTAATCCGTCTCCAAATGGACTCTTCCTTTATGTTTGTATTTATAAATACCAATAAACACCATTTTCCAAGCTCTGTCTCGCTACAGGAGGAGCTCTCTAGAGGAAAACCCACCCTGGTGCATGTGGCATCATTCCAGGCTGGGCCCTGGGAAGGTGGGTTTGGCTCCATGTGCCCTGGGCTTGGTTTGGGGGCCACAGAGGGCATCGAGCACGGAGGGTTGGTGCTTGAGGTGGGGCGAGGAGCTGATGGGTCCTGGATCAGAACCTGAGCAGGGCAGGATGCGGTGGGAGATCCAGGGCTCCTCCCTGGACACCCAGCCCGTGCCACACGGTCCATGGAGCACAGGGAGCAGGGACCTCTCCAGGGCAGCAGCTGAGCCCTTCTGGGCCCGATTCAACCCCAAATGAGGCTTTTCAGGTGGTGCAGAGCCCACTTCTGTGGCTGCTCCCGCAGGGACGGGGCTGCCGCAGGGATCAGTTAAACCAGAAACGAACAAATCCCTGTTCCTGGAGCACCACTGGGGTTTTCATTCCCTCTGGATGTGGCATCGAGATGGGTTTTGGGTTGGATTTTGCTTTTTGGGGGGGGATGGACCCCAAAAATGAGGTTTAAAACCACTCTTCTGAGGACGGAGTCTGTGTTTGGGGCTGGAGGGGTTGGGTGGTGGGATGGGGCTGTGCCCAGATGGCCCCATCACTGGTGTGATGAGGTGGGAAGGTCTCGGCTCATTTCCGGGTGGGGGGGACACCCCTCAACCTGCCTATGGAAGCTCTGGAGGGGGCTGGGCCCTGGCAGCACCCACAGGGCTGAGGAGCTGCTTGGGGGTCCTTGGAGTGAGCTCAGCCCCAGCTCCCACATACAGACCCCTGCTCCTTCCCTGACCAGCACCAAGCTGGGGAGCAGCAGCTCCTCCCTCCCCGTTCCACACACCTGGAGAGAAAGAGGGAGACTCGGGGGGAGCACTGGGAGCTTTATTGGATGCCCATGGATGGAGGGTCCTGCGTACACAAGAGAGGCAGCGCTCACTTCTTGGTCTCCTCCTCCTTGGAGAGGGTCTTGATGATCTCCTCCTTCTTGGCCTGCAGCCGCTCCTCGCGCCGCTTCCGAGCCTCCTTGGTCTTGGACCTACGAGCTTCAGCCTGGTCCCTGCGAGAGGGGAAGAGCTGCTCAGCGTGGGGAGCACCCCGAGCTCTCAGCCTGGCCCCATCTCCTCCTGCTCCACCAACACTGAAGCAAGCGCAGCTCCAGCACCACGATGGTTTGGGTTGGAAAGGACCTTAAAGCTCCTCCAGCTCCAACCCCTGCCCCGGGCAGGGACACCTTCCACTAGAGCAGGTTGCTCCAAGCCCCTGTGTCCAACCTGGCCTTGAACACTGCCAGGGATGGGGCAGCCACAGCTCCTCTGGGCACCCTGTGCCAGCGCCTCAGCACCCTCACAGGGAAGAGCTGCTGCCCCAGAGCTCAGCCCTGCCCAGTGCTGGGTCCATTCCCCACCCGGCAGCACTTACGCCAGGAGCTTCTTGCGAGCTTTGTCTGCCTTGAGCTTGTGGATGTGCTCCATGAGGATCCGCTTGTTCTTGAACACGTTGCCCTTGACCTTCAGGTACAGGCTGTGATACCTGATGGAGCGGAACGGAAGGGACTCGGTGAGGCAGCGCCAGCCCCCCCCAACCCCTCCTTCCCGCTGGGATCCTCCTGGAGCAGCTCCTCCACGGGGAGGGCTCTGGCTCACATGTGCCGGTCGATCTTCTTGGACTCCCTGTATCTGCGGAGGAGGCGCCTCAGGATCCGCATCCTCCGCATCCAGGTCACCTTCTCGGGCATGCGAGCGTTG
>NW_009918291.1:2503-28636 GCF_000696875.1 Nestor notabilis | reverse complement strand
AATAAAATAAAATAAAATTAAATTAAATTAAATAGTGGCACTTTTGTATTCAAAGGTTGAGTAGTTTCTTGATATTAACCGTGTTTGTAAATTCTAATGAAAAAATATATTGGGAAATTTTAGCATAAATTTAAACCAAGCTCAGTTAAAATTCTGGGTACTCAAACCTGGGACTTTGAAGTTATCTGTTATGAATATGAACTTGGATGTTCCAGTTTATGAGCAGGATTACCTGTCTCAGAGCTTGTGGTCAGAGAAGCTGCTTCTGGGAATCTCAGTTAACTCTATTTCCTAACATCTTTGAAAGACCTCTCTTTAGTTAGATGATCCTCCAGTTGTAGCAAACACCACATTTACCTGGCATCTTCCACCCTAAGGCATCCTGAAACAACAGCACCCAAGGCTCTTCACCCACTAGTGCAATGCCATCCTTTCCCTTTTGAAAGGTTGATGCCCTGCAACAAAATGCAAAGCTTTAGAAGAGGCATTTCAGAAGACAGAGACCAACTTAAACCTTACAGAAATGCCTCCTTTCCTTTGCAATTACAGATCAGAGGCAAAATCTTAGGGCATTAGTTTGGTTTCCTGCTCTGGGGAAAGTTGTTACATTGAGAAAAAACAACCCTGTTCATAACCCTGTATAACCCAGCTAAAATCAAATGTCAAACCCCCATAAGCGTCTGTCCCTCAGCCAGAGCTTGTTTTTCTTCATGGATGAATCAAACATACTGAGTAAATCACATGAATCACCACTGGAAACATCACCCTTACAGCATCATCTCATATTTATGAATAAGGAGCTTGTTTTGCAAGTCCCTAGAGAAGAAATAAAGCAGTGGGAGCACAGGGAGGGGCCCATGCCTTTCACAAGCATTTTGTTTTAATAGATCATGAACAATAAGGTGTCTCCCTTCTCCCATCAGAAAAAATGGTAGGCAATTGCTTTACAAACCACCTCTCAATGTACCATTGCTTTTATTAATAAGAAAATGCTTACACTGATGACATAGCTCAATAACCCAGTTATACATCGCATAAATCTGTTGCAACGGTTACAAATGAGCAACGTGATTTACGAGCGAGGCCACTGACTTCTACACCTGACATAAAACTTGGTAGGCAATCAGCCACATGTTTCATTTTAGTTTTATATTTGACATATAAATCAGGCACTGAAAGGGACTCTCTCTCCACCCCCATTCCTCTCCTTTAAACAGACAAAGCAAATAATTTACAAGCAACATGTAACTCACTGTAGCAAGGACACAATATGAGGCATGGAAAATATTATGCTGTGATTTCATTAGTTTCATGGGAACCAATACGAGGTACGGTGACCTGACCTGCAGAGCGGGCAGGAGAGCAGGCAGTTAAAAGGGGAATAACCATGCAGGTCACAATGGAAAAATGCTTGAGAAAACAAGTAGTTTTCCTGCACTACATGCTCCGTTTATCATAGAATCAACTAGGTTGTAAAGACCTTTAAGACCATCAAGTCCAACTGTTACTCCAGGACTGCCAAGTCCACCACTAACCCATGTCACTAGGGGCTTCATCTACATGGTTAGTGAACACTTCCAGGGACGGTGATTCCACCACTGCCCTGGGCAGCCTGTTTCAATACCTGATCACCCTTTGGGGAACAAATTCTTCCTAATACCAAATCTAAACCTCCCCTGGTGAGGGGGGTTATTTCCAGGTTTTGCAAACCTGTGGAAAGGCTCCATCTTCCCCGCCTGAGTGAGCAGAGTTGGGCCCTGCTTTTGAAGTCCAGGTGTCCAAAACTACCCTATAAAGGTGATGTGGCCATCAACAGAATGGAACAGAAAAGGAAGCTCAGGAGTCACTAACTGGATTATTTTTCATAGCTGTTAATAAAGTAACTGCCCAGCATTCACTGCAGGATCCCTCCCTCTTCAGATGCTACAGTAGATGGGCCTTATAGTGTGGAGCTTCAAATTTGACCCCCATCTTGATGCTGAATAACCATATTTTTAAGAAAACAATATGCAACAGGAGCATCTTTCAGTCATTTCAGGGCATTCTGAGATAACTTGAAAGTTTCTTCTGGTTTTGCGTGTTAACCAGCTCCAAAGTGTGTCAGAACCAGAAAGGCTCCTTCATTCACCTGAATCTCCAAATGAGTCAGGTCTTTGTGCAAAGTGGTGCCTGAAATCAGGTAGGTAGGTATTTGCCTCAGAAAACAATACTATTCCAGTGGTCTAGGTGCAAATTCAAGTGTCTGATTTTCAGCAAGTGCAAAATCAGGCCCACAGATAGGAGGCATTTTCTAAAGGTAGGATGCACCGAAGTGAGATGAAATATAAAATCATATATAATAACCTGAAGAAAAGATCATTTTAAACAAGTGGTGCAACTCTGTAGGACTTTCACCAAATTGCACAAGTTAGCTTATCTCAGCTGGATAAAGTCTGTCGAAAGCTTTTATATGTTCTCCTCCAGGGATGTGAATTTTTCCATAACAGAGGAGTTGACCATTTCTGGAAAGCTCTCTCTATGAGTCAGGCATGTACTGCTTTTCCATTTTCTCAGAAGAACTCTTTAAATACACTTGAGGCAATGGAAAGCCATCTGGAGGCAGAGGTTGAAGGATGGGTTATGACTGTTTCATTCACTGATGCAGAGCTCTGAAGATGGGGTAATAAATGGACTACCAATGTTACAGCAAGATTTTTTGTCAGAATTAATCCACTATCTCTTTACTTTTAATCTTCAGTGATTTTATGTGATATATTTTATGAATACAGGTTGCTTGGAAACTCCCATTAGGCTATGATTAGCCATCTGGGCTACACCACCATCTAATTTGTAGTGCAGATGAGGCATTTGTAGAACCTCAGGTGATAACTACATCTTCAACAACCCAAATATCTGCAGTCCTACTAAGACTGTTAATGTCTTGTCTACTCTAAAAAACAATGTATGTTCCATCTTAATCAGAAACCATCTGATTTTTCTAGTGTGTATTCGAAGTGGAAAACAGATGCTTTGTTTATCAACATGAGCTTCTTGGACCATAGCTGAGGTCTTATTATTTAGTAAAAGATAAGTTGTAAAAATATATGGCAAGGAATGCACTAAGATAAGTACGTCCACACGAGTCCATAGCCCAACTTTGCTTATTTGGCAGCCATTAAGTAGCACCAACCTTTTTTGCAATGAATTGCTCCCACTTTCCTACTCTCTTCTTAAAGAAAAGTGAGTCTTTTCTTAAGCAAAAAGTTATCATTGAGTTAGTTCCAGCATTGATCTTCTTTGATGGTGAAGACTATCTAAAATATGACATTGCTCATTAGCTTATTAGTTGTTCATTATCACAGTTCCCATTGGCATGCTAAAGTATGTATATTTTTAGACTGTGTTTTCAGTTGCAGGCAATCTGACACACTCTAATATAATAATTATAACTGGAAGCACAGTGGTGATCAGATCCAAGAAGTATTTTGGCTGCAGACTCCCAAATTTTCAGGAAGTTCCAGTGCAGATCTGCACCTCGCACCTGGTTCCTGTCTGTGTAATGGGCAGAACCAGTATTTCTTATCTGAACAGCCACCTGCTATTTCAAGAAAACCCAAACTCCATAGCTTTGGAGACCTCCTTGTTTAGATCCAGACTCGAGGGGGTTTAGCCAAGGTCAAGATGTAGCTGTAGAATTTTCTACCTGCTCCACTCTATCCTGCACCTCTAATGTAAGAAAAAACATTGGTTTTAAAGTATTTTAAAAGAAAGCTTTTTAAAAGCAAAAGGAACATTGAATTAGAGCTGAACAAGACAAGAATAAAAAGGTTTTGAAACAGATTTGGTTTTCATTTTTTGGCAAGTTTTTCAAATACCTTTTGGTGACATATTGCTTAGATGCAGCCAGAAATAAACTGTTTACAACAAATTGTTTTTCCAGTAAGTGAGAACCCAGCTATTTAGAGTCAAAGCATTTTATTTTTTTAATTAACATTTTAAAGGATTTTAGGTGTTGTTCTTTAAATGAAATAAGCAATCTCAGCCTGCAGAGGAATGCTGGCTCAAAGCAATGGCCCCTTTCTATCTAAAGAACCAGGCACAAGAAGAGAGACCCAGAGTCCCAAACCTTCAATGAGAATTATTGCATCACACCAGGAGGGTCTAACTTCACAAGCTAAGAATCATAGAACAGTTAGGGTTGGAAAAGACCTTAAGACCACCTAGTTCCAACCCCCCAAATGGCAATTGACTACATTCCTATTAGATTCAAGAGTAACCTGCATGGCCATGCACTTGATGTCTTCTTCACCTCTTTTTCCTTGTGTCTGTTTGGTTCAGGAGGGTTTTACTTCAAGACTTTCAGGAGTGCTGGTGATGAAGAGGCTATATGGAGGTGCGATGTCCCATCCTCACTTGCATGTCAAAAAGCATGGGCTACCTCTTGAGTATGGGCTCCTTGTCTTCCTGCAACCCCTGGCACTGGCACCGGGGTTGTTGTGTCTGTCTTGGAGGCTGATTTTCTTTCGTGTTGAAATTTCATGAAGCCTTCATAACTCTCCCTCATAACTTTCCAGCCAAAACCTCACTGCCATTGACCCTGAAAAAATGAATCTATAAACAAGAGTCTGAGAAGTGAATGCAGCTGAGCTGAACCGACTTACTGATTATGACTATAATGGCTTAATGGATAAAGCATGTACCTTCCGAGTTTCTTCTCTGGCTTACTTGGGGTGACAGAGAAGGAATAAAGCTCAACATAGAAAATCAGCAGACAAGATCGACCTGGCGTTAGTTATTACCACAAGGAATCTCAGAGAAGAAAACCTGACATCTGACAAGATTTGTTATGAGAACTGTTAACACCATCTCATTAATAACAGTTTTCTCGCATTCCAAAAAGAAGATACTGGGAAAACACTGCACCAGAGAAATTACATATGTTGATAAAAAATTACTCCTCCATCAAAGTTTGACAAGTCCTGGAAACAGTGAGTAAGATACACCATGCAGTTGGCATAAAACCAAATGGAAAACATTACAAGTTCAGTTCACAGCTCAACACTATGCCTATGCAGCCTCATTTAACAAACAAATAAGGAAAATACAGTGTTTAAACAATAGCATAGTGCCATTGGTTTCCCTTCCTGACACTCAAAACCTGGCCCCAGAATCAGTGTGGGTTTCACTGGCTACTAAGAATGTGCCTGACAAACCCGGATTAAGTCTCAGGCTTTTAACTAAAGAGCCAGTGTCCTCTCTATAGTTACTTGTCCCACTCCCCCCAATTTAACAGCCAGATTCAATGCAGCTTGAATAGCACCTTCAGCTGCTGCAGGTGTTGACAGTTGCTCATCACTATTCCCCCTTCTGTTTCTTTCAAGTGGGTATTGTCCCCTGGGGATGAATCTCATCAGCCTTGAAGTGAGCCTTGCAAAACTAGGAACGATGTCAGTTAAGATAAGACATGTTTGGAGAGGGACACAGATATTTAGAAGTGGCAACGTGCTGGGGAAAAGGAGGACACATTTGAAATGCCTCAGGGATATTCAGGCACAGCCCCTGAAGTCTAAATTTATGAACCCATTCTTATTTTATGAAATGATTGAACACACACTTTAATAATATGGATTCCTGCTTTCCAAGCCCAGCTAGCATAAATCACAGATCTGCATTGTCTGCAGTATATATGCCACATTTTATTACGTAGGTTCCCAGCCAACACTTAATTTAATGCTCACTCTTTCATGTAATATATTCCAAGATATGCATCACTTCACGGTCCTGCACCACAGTGCTCAAAACTGCCTATGGTATTGATCTATGTGCTGATTAAACCTTAGCATTAAGAAACTGGATGAAAGAGCACTAGATGGTGCTAGAGAATGTTCTTAGTCAGCACCAGGGCCCCATCCCTGTAAATTCTCTCCATGTACCAATTATTTTTGTAGGATTTATCAGCATAATCTGCATCAAGCATCTATAGTCTCGGCAGTGTTTCAGATGGGTCGCTGACACTGCCCATCACTCTTCCTTGTCGGGTGATGAGAAGTTGCTTGTTATTGCCAGAAGCAAGTTGTCAAACCAATGAGTCAGGCTACCCAGATAATGAAACTGCCTTCAAAAACAGGGGATATATATATATTTTAAAGTGTACTTTTTATTTGCACTCTGGTTCCTAAGCCTTAGTACTGTTATGGTGCTATTTATGTGCTCCCTAGGAAAGTATGGAAGTGCTGGGCACTAAAAGCATCAGGGCCAGGCATAGGTCTGAGCAGCAAGGTTCAAACCACAGTTCAGACCTGATCTAGGGGCATTTGTAAGTATGGTTTTGACCCATCCAAAGTAAAGAAACCACCCTTGGAAACCACTATGTGAAAAAGATAATTAGGAAATGGAGTAGGGAGTTGCACAGTTCTAAGGCTGCTAACAACTATAGTAATTTTCTGGCTGGAGCACACGCTGGGATAGGAGGGTTTGGGGGAGACCAGAACGGCCTGCACCCAGCAAAAAGTTTTCTCATGTCACTGAAGGCAAAAGGCTACATCCTTAGCTGGTCCCAATGGGGTAAGGCTGGGTTCATGTCTAGTGATGCCCAGAAAGACAAAAGAAGGTTGTAGTGTCTTTACCAAGGCAGTGGTGGGCTGCACTTCTCCATCTTAAAGATGGCCTTGGCATCAACATCAATGGACCATTTTGCCCCCAGCAGCCACACCACAGAGGATCTTGCCAGCCCTTTTCTCCTGCCAGGTGCCCCAAGGACATGGATTGTCTCAGTGAGCCAAGGCACACAGATACTGACAGCATGATGGGGATGATACAGGGCATTTTTCCCTCTTGCACAGCTCAGCTGCAAGGCTGCATAGTGCAGAATGTACCAGACTCAGGTACTTACAGGGAGGCTGTATATATCTTGCAGACAGGTGCCAAATCAACACCATTTTGAAGGCATTGACACTGTGAGAGGTGCTCCCCAGCTGTGCCTGTGGGATAACACACAGGCGGACACTGAGCCACAGACAGCAACTGCTGCCCGACAGCTGGAGCAGCCGTGGCCAGGGGGTTATAGAGCTGCTTTGGGGTTATCCCCTGGGGCACAGTTGGCAGCCAGCACCTCCTCCTCCTGCCTGCAGGGCAGCTGCAATCAGCAGGAGAGCAGCTTCACCCCAAGGGCTTGGCCTCATCCTGCCCCGTGCAGCATGGGCTGGAGCATCCTCCAGCTGCCCCATCCCAACAGGCTCCAAGCTTAGCCCATGGACCCATCCAAACCACAGCTCCCATATGCATGGGTAGGTCAGATGAGGCATGATGGGGCTAAGCGTGTGATGGGCACATCTTCTGCAGCTGGTTCTTCTAGACATGGTGAAGGTACCACACATTCACATTTTATGCCAAAAGAAGGTAAATTTGGATTAGACATTAGGAAGAACTTCTTCCTTGTGAGGGTGCTGAGGCACTGGAACAGGTTGCCCAAAGAAGTGGCGAATGCTCCATCCCTGGCAGTGTTCAAGGCCAGGTTGGGCAGAGCCTTGGGTGACATGGTCTAGTGTGAGGTGTCCCTGCCCATGGCAGGGGGTTGGAACTGGATGATCTTAAGGTCCTTTCTAACCCAAACCATTCTATGATACATATGCAACAACCAGCAGTACAGGTGGAAATACTAGGTGCAACCATTGACCATGTCATGCTTCATCCCACCAGGAGGACCAATGAAGAGCAGTGAAGAATAAAAAACATGATTTGGACAAGATGGGAATCCGGACAGGTGTTATGGGCCCTGCATTTATGTGCCTCTGATATAGACTGAAAGCTACCAATTTTCATGGCTTGTTTAACCTTGGTTTTGTTGGCGGTACACCATCCCTGCCTGCTCTAGCTGGATGCTGGCATTTAAACCAGCTGAAAATGGTTTGAAGAATTCAGATACGACATCATGGAATTACAGCATCATCACTACACCAACCAACTGGATAACAGCTAAAGAACAACATGTCCAGGGAATTAAATATGTGTTTTGTCTTTTTAGCACCATTAAGACATTGAAGGGACACGGTTAGATCATATTAAGCCCATAGCTTAAGGGTTTTTGAAAGATCAGTGGAAACATTCTCATAATTTTTCTTTTAGCTGAAATCAAATCAATTGTGTGAGTTTAAATGTGTCCCTGAAGCATTCTCAGAGGGTGAAACTGCAAACCAAAGGGGAAGCCTCACCACTGTGCTGCTTGTCCCAGTCTTTGCACTACCCAAGAATCTTGCCATGGTGCCTCACCCCTGTCTCACTTTTATCATCCACAGCCTTCTAACATCACACAGGGCAGGAAATTTGCTTTTAATTGATTGTTAACCTACCAGTGTTCCTCTGTGTGCCTTTTATTTACATTAGCAGTCTGAAAGAGCAAAGTATTGCCCTTCAGGTTTCATTCTGCTGGAGAAACGGGTTTGCTGTCATCACTCCTCATAAGCACAGCCTGAGACCTAAGTCTCTCCCTTCCACTATTTGTCTTTACTACCTCATAGCTGTCAGTTTTTCTTCTAGCTGCTACTATGAAATGAGCACAGGCTCGTCTTGGCCAAAAATCACTCAGTAATCCACAAGGAGGGGAGGAGGGGAGCAATTACTGCTGTTCGAGGGGAAAGCTTCCCTGGGATGGTATCCTTGATACCATACTGCAACCTCCTGCTTTAAAATCACCATTAATCCCACCCAATAATAAATTCAAGAGAATTATAAGTGGTGATTTATTCCTACATCACCAAAATTCCCAAACACTCCTGTCACAAAGAAACCTCTCCTGAAATAATTTGATACGTGGAGAAGCCCTAAAGTGGCTCTTGGTTCTCTCATTTCATCAGCCATGTTAAACAAAGATTGACAGCACTCTCTGACCCCCTTATCCCACAGAATTGTCCTTAGGCAAGTTATGTCACCCATACTGCCTCAGTTTCCCCACTGCTAAGTAGACATAGTGGTAGCTGCTGGTTTGACAGTGGGAGACGTTGTCCAAGGATGAACTGTGTTTTCTATGAATTGGTTGTTTTTCCTTCCCCAGCTGAATGGGTCTTCAAACATAGAAAGTCAGGTGAGAAACACACCCAAGAATCTGGGAGATTACTACAGATAGAGTCCTCATGAGAAAACAGAATGCCACGTTCAGGCTCTTTCTGTTGGCGTGATAGATGCTTTATTAGACAGTTAGATAAATGTATTTATTGTCCCTGAAGAAAGAAACCTTGTGCAGAAATGCTGGCTATACCTTAATGTCACCACAACTTGCCCTTGGGCCAGAGAAGCCTAAACATTCCTTTCCAAGTCCTTGGCTTCCCAGGGTTTTTTTTCTCCTAATGGTCAGTGAAACTCAGACAAATGTATCAAATATCTCAGGGATTTCAGAATGAAAGAAGCTGTCCATCAAAACAAGGAAGAGAAGGTGCCTTCCTTTACCCTGTTCAAGCACCTTGGCATCCTGCTGGGTAATTCACTCCCCTTTTGGGATGCAGGATGAACCCTAGGAAGATTTGAAGAGAGAAGGAGGCTGAATTCCAACTTTTATGTGAAGTCCCGGGTAAGAACAGCCCATCAGATGTGGGGCTGGTGCACTATGCAATTAGATGTAATCAATGATAAAACAGCACTCCGAGCACACCCAGTAGGCACTGGTGGTCCAGACCATCACCCACTTGGGGGATGCTGGGTGCTGCCACCCATCTGCCTTCCAAGCAGTGAGGATGCTGGTGGTGCTGTGTGGCAGCAAATCAGTGCCCTTTTCAGGGGAGCCCCCCCTGCTGCCGTACATCATCCCAGCTGGCCGAGCAGCAACCCTAACCTGGGTCTGTACGTCAGGGCGGCCAGCGCGGAGCCAGGCTGTCCCCTCGCTCCCCTCCCGCTGGCCGTGAGGACTTTGTGTCCCAAAAGCTCATTCTTTCCATAGCGTAAAAAATAAACCAGCATGTGCTCCCTCTCCAACACCGCCCGTCTCCACAACGGCCCCGGGTGGGTTGTTGTTGTTGTTGTCGGCCGGCTCTGCCTCTCCTTAAATAACAGAATTAACAGCGGGTCTAATCCTGCAAAGTGCTGAGTAACAGCTCGTTCCCAATAAATTAAGCAGGCACTCAGCGCCGCAGCCTGATATTTGTATCCATGTCCTCCCGGATTATCAGTCTCTCCTCCTCGCTCCCTCCCCGGCCCCTCGGGGAGCAATTATCTGTGAATGAGGACAGAATAACTCTTTTAGCAGAAGGTTTCCACACTCGCGCACAAGGAGCGCTCTGAATGGATTTATCATGCTCGCTAAAAAGGGAGGCGGAAAGAAAAATCCCCCTTCTCTTCTTTTCCTTCTTGTTTTAAGGAGAAATCCCTAAAGCAGCAGCCGGTCCCCGGTGGCTCCATGAAGCGTGGGGGCGGGGGGAGCTAAAAAAATGGATATAGTAAAACTTTTTAAGGGAGGCATGAATCGGTTCTTCAGAAAAACAAGGCAGCGGTGCCAACTGGAAATGTTTGCTTTGGGGGTGAGTTAGATGGCTGGCGTCAGCCAGGGCTAAAGACATGCCAGTGGAATGCAATATTGGGGAAGCAGCAGGTCACTCAATCACTGGCAATTTGCCCAGGAGCAACTGGATGCCTTCGGATTTTTTTTCTTCTTGTGTGTATATGTTGCCTTTTTTTTTTCCCCCGTTTTTTTTCCCCTTTCCCAGGCAGACAGAGCCCCGGCAGTTTTGGGGCCAGGGAGCTGCAGAATGGGATTTCTGAAAGGCACGTTCCTGCAGGAATACCCCCATGGTCTGCACAGCGGTAACATCTGGCAGAAGAAGCTGCGTTTCGATGGATGAGGTTGAATCCTGCCTGCTGCTGCCTCCATGCCCAAGGGACAATATGCAGTGCTGGGGCAGTGGGTAGCCCCAGGGAAGGGATGGGGCAAGGGAATGGGACAGCAGTGCAAATACCTCCAAAAATACCCTCCAGCAAACAGGCATAGTTTTCCCTCCAGTAATAAGTATCATGCACTAGAGAAGATACTTCTGTTTATATTTTGTGGAGGCAATGGGTTTTTTGTCAAGGTTAACTTGCTCACAGGAGTGGAGAAAGTAGGTAAAAGACAAAGAAGTATTTCTCCACATGAAAAATGTCCATTAACTCCCCACAGCACAGGAGGAGGCATTTTTGTCTGCACATCTGTAGTTTTTCATTGCTGTATCGTTTGTGCAGAGTGCCAGGCTGCACACAGAGCCTAAATAACCCGGGGATGGAGAACATCCCAGCTGGAGAGGCTCTGAGCAAGCTGGTGGCCTGAGTCACAGTGGCCACCATTGATAGGGATTTGCCATTTTTGCTAAGGAGGGAAATCAGTGTTCAGCCAGCAGCTGAACGCAGCACAGTCACCAGCACATGATGGGCTGATGTCGACTGTGGCACTTCTCCAGAGGTAAAAAGGAGCAATAGAATTGCCCTCGTTATTGCCTTCTCCATCCATATGGGTAAAACCCAATATGTGAGAGGGAGGAGGGCTCTCGTGAAGGCAAACCCAGGGACCAAACTGTACCTGTGACTCCAAACCCTCAATACCATTCAGAAGCATTTTCACAGTTAAACATAGCATCATGATGCCCATCACCAGCACCCACCCATCTTCCACTGCAGTGTCACCACCCCAACAGGGCAAAGCCACACAAGGAGACTGCCATTGCAGATGGAAGAGAGGTGACATAACCAAATCTGATCAATCTGTAAAGAAACTGGAGAGAAACTATAGACCTTTGGAGGCAGATCCCAGCTGTGATCTGCAGGTGGGGATCCCTGAGGGCATCTCCTAAGTTGGGTGATGATTTAAAGATGATTTTAGCTCAATCACTCTTGTCTGTCCATCAACTCCTTTCTTTATACATTTGTCTCCTGGCTTTGGATCTTGATCCAGGTATAGCGGACAACAAAGCAAAATGCATCCAGCACCCCAGCTCTCCATCATCCTCCTTTTCTGCGTCCCTTTTCACCTTAAAAGATTCACACTTGGAACAAGATCTTGGCATTAAATCACTGGACAATGGTTTTACTTAAAATGGATTGCATTCCCGGCTCAGTCACCAGTTTCTTACATGATTGTGAGAAGAATCCCCCTGCCCCAGATCCATCTACTGTAAGATATTACAATCTTTTCTTCTCCTTGCTGTGCTTTTTGTAGTCTTAGTGGCAGAAAGAGACTCTTAAGGGCAGAAAGAGACTCTTAAGGGCAGAAAGAGACTCTGTCTCACAAAGTACATGCACAGCAAAACAGTGAAAATTAGCTGTGTTTATTGTAAAGTACGTCTAACCATTACTTAGTAAAATATCCACGTTCCTGACAATGTCCCAGGGGAAAAAACATTTCCCCAACTTCTTTTCTAGATGATTAATCCTTCTACAAAGGATCACATCCAAGTGTCCAGCCCGTACAAGCGTTCTAGAGGCTGTAGTTGTCCACTCATTCGTAACACCTAATCACTTGCCCACAAGTGCCTCCTTCTTCCCTGGAACACCTTCAGTGTGGTTCAAGGAGAGCACTGATGGGCAGTGAGGAAAGAAAGCTGACACACTCGATCACCCAGAAGGATATATGTCACAGTGAGCTCTCCCACCCAACCCTGTGCTCCAGGACAGCAGCACAAGGCAGAGTGACCACGGGAGATGGGCAGGATGGAGCCTTTTCCTGCTCTGCCTCAGCACTGCTGTGTAACTGGTGGAAATCAGTTTTACTTCCCGTACCTCAGTTTCCCCATCTGGAACATGGAAATAATGATCTTGGCTTCTTTTTAAAGCTCTTTGAGATGAACAGCCCTTTTAAAGAGGTAAGTAGTATTATAAGCAACAGATTCTCACGTCTGCCAAGAACCAAAAGTGATATGAGGGTGATGAAATTCAGGCCACCTCATCAGTAAAGCATGTTGTCCTGGCCTTCAAGACAAGGTTAGGGCTCTTGGAGAGAGCCCGTTCCTTTTTGGGACAGAAAGGAGTGGACGCAGACCCAGCACATGCTTTCCTATTCTTAGTCATTTGTACCCATGTATTGCCGCAAATGTATACAGCCCTCAAAAACCCAACCAAAGCAAGTGTGAAGCCTAAAGCCACCTGATGCAGGAGCTCAACCACGCACTTGGGGCTGGTTAAAAGTTGCCAGGTAATTTCCCTGTGACAGCTCGAGCAGGATGGATGCAACCAGTCCTCAACAAGCCTGCAAGCCCCAGCATCTCCATAAGCCTTTTTATAGGACTGGAAGGGGATAAGAGCAGACAGAGAGACCTGCCTGGGGACCGAAGCTGGAGAGTACAGCATCTCCAGAGGACCAGGCGAGACAGGATGGTGACGCACAGTTTGGCTGGGGAAGAAAGCTGGAAGGAGGCGAGATGCAGGCACAGGCAAGGTTGGTGAGGACCTCACAGACAAGGCTGGAGGCACGACTGAGAGCTGCTTTGCACGACAGGGCCAAATCCAACCCTGGCACAGCTCCGCTGCGGCCGCCTCCATGTGTTTGTGTAAGGATCCAGCTCTGTCCGCGCTGGGAGGCACCGGCTGCGCGGGGTTGACATGCCAGCCTGGAGGCCCAGACACGAGGACAGCGCCAGATGCCGGGCATGTTTTGTCAGCTGCACAGGCTGCGGGTTGTCACACAGGGCTCAGCGTGCACCTGCGTGACCCTGAGCCCCACTGTCAACAGCCGGCCACCGTGCTCCGACTCCGTATCGCTGACCGCTCCGTTCCTGAGCCAAGGGATAAATCAGCTGCTCCATGGACAATGCCGGGGCTTTTCTGCAGCCGGGATTGATGCAAATGCTAATGCACCTCGTGCTTGATCCATGTGGGATTCGGCAGTGTGCAGCCAGCCCGGCTCCGCCACGTCCTGTTGCCCTGTGTTGCTGCTCACAGGATGCTTCTGGATCAGCCCCTTGAGTCAGTGGGGCTCTGAGGGTCTCTCGCTGTAGTTAATGAATGTTTGGGGTCCTCCAAGCAGAGATGACACAGCACAGATTTCTGGGGGAGGAGCTAACATGGGGAGGATTAACGCAAGCTGGGAAGTCACTGTGGTGTGTTTGAGGACATATAAAGCACCCCGAGGCAAGAGCTGCAGCAAGATGCTGAGTATCAGGGGCTAAAACCCTATCAAACATAGGGGATAGCATATGAAGGGGTCAGGGAAGGAGGCACTGATGGAGAATGCTGCATTCACATCTTTCCTCACTCCTTCTGTACCAACCTAAGCACTAGTCCTGCACGCCCAGGAGAAAAGTCCTGCCACATCCAGCCCCTCTGCAAGAAACACGCAATGGGTGACAGACTTCATGCTCTCTTTCTTCTTTCGCTGCCAACCCAAAATGAGCACAATCTGACTAATTAAAAGTGCTAGTTAGCATCAGGATGAAACGTCCAATGCACACTGCAGACTCTTGGGCAATAGATTTTGATGCCTCGGGACACAGAAAGATGATTTCCCAGGCATCATGTGCACAGCACAGCCGGCTCTGTGACTTTTCCTCTTTTTCCTCATCAGTTCTTGGTTCTAGCACAAAGATGATTTTTAATGCCAAAGCATTGTGCTTCTTCCCTCTTTATTTCAGGCCGCAGGCTCACCACATTCTGGACTGGTTGCAACCCATCTGGTTTCACTAATACTTCTAATATAATATTTATAACTAGCTAAGGGCTGATCATATGACGGGTGTAATCAATAAGTCATGTGCCAGTTGTGGTTATTCTACACCTCAAGCCATTTTTCTGTGCTTTGCTGTCCATAGTCTGCAGGGGTATATTTATGTGTTGTTGCTGTTGTACCTTTCCACCTTGGCAGCCTGGCATTAAAGAAGGCTGTCCTGAGTCTCAGTAACTGAGCAAAAAGAAAGAAGAAACTTCACTTTGTTTCCACCCAAAAAAAGGAAATGAGATGAGAGAGCCAACCAAAAGCTCTGCTTGTGAGATACCACTTTGCCATCAACTTTGGCTTTGCTGAAGGAACTTGTGCTCAGGGAAGTTGTTCAATCTAAACAAAATCATCTTCTCAGCAAGTTCCTCCTTCCCACCACCAGAAAGATCACCCACCAAAACCCCGGGCTGACAGTTTTAGCTCACCTGTAGCCAGCTGTGGAAGACCAACTTCATATTCAATGGGCATAGGACATTTCCTGCCAGACCATTGGGTGGCAAGGAGAAAAGATCCCCTATATTAAAGAGGGAGTTCCCACTGCATACAGATACCTGCTCCTTGTTCTTTCTGCCCTTCTCACCCTGCGTGGCTAGGGTGGGCTAGTGGAAGTAATGTCTAGACAGATGCTCAGATACACTAAGATGTGTTCTTGACCTCTCCCAAAAGGTACTTTATAAAATATCTTCAAGAAGCTTCAGTTGAAACAATCTTTGAAAGGGAGAGAGGGAATAAAAAAAGCAACACTTTTAGCTTGGTTTAGAAAAGAGTGAATATTCTTGAAGTAAAACCACTGGAGTGGCACCAGGCTAGGATCTGACCATGTGTGGCTGCAGGGAGGTAGAAGGAGGGTGAATTCTCCCTTTCCATGGGTGCTTATAGCTGGCCACAGCCTGTAAAAGTAGATGATTTAATGATTCATACTGGCAAGCAGGGAAGGATGACTTCAGGTTTGAGCTTCCCACATCACTTCTACCAGCTCCCCCCAGAGAGCCGACACGTCGGTGGCCAAGATGCCTGCATGCCACAGAGCCAAGTGGTGCTGCCTTCTCAGCAGCACGAAGGAGGGTCCCTCTGTGACATGTGGGGATTCAGCAGCAAAACAGAGGCTGTGCATCAGCCCCAGGAGGACAAATTAAACATCTCCTTCTTATGCAGAGGCTTTCAGCAGCGACAACCGCTACCTTGAGAGTCAGTTTATTCAGGCTCTGCACTAACGGATTAACAAGCTCTTCACTGCTTGGATCACTTCGCAGTGTGAAGATCCAAAATCAACTGATGGAAACAAGGATAATTCCTCTTGTGGAGGGAGCAAGATTGTTTGTGGAACCGAATGATCAAACAATGACTCGGACTGCTGCAAGTAGGCCATGCATGGAGACATGTACCCAAACACGATGCTGCCGGCTCACCATGTCGTTCCATGGTTGCGATCCTGTGCCCTACACTTGGGCCCAGCTCTGTGGGAAGTCCTGAAATACCCCAGCACTGCTTCTACTGAGCAGTCACAAGTAACACATCCATATCC
This sequence comes from Nestor notabilis, assembly GCF_000696875.1. NCBI lineage: Eukaryota > Metazoa > Chordata > Aves > Psittaciformes > Psittacidae > Nestor > Nestor notabilis. The sequence goes on along the minus strand of NW_009918291.1, from coordinate 12,470 downwards.
ACCATGCAAAACACTTTTCTTTGCAGAAGTGGGTGTCTCCTTCCCCACAGATGCTGTATGGCTTTGTTCCTCGCTCAAACCCCTCTCTCCAAGGAGAAAGATACTCCCAAATTCCTTCAGTACCAACCTTGCCAAACTAGTTTTCTGGTTCATCCAGCTTTCATGGGATTTGGAACTGAAGAGGATGAATTGGCTTCACATCAGCACCAGCAGGCACCTAGAGTTTGTGACAGAAGAGCAAGGCAAATTGTGGACACCCATCAAGTCTCCACATCAAGCATGGGAGTCACTCAACCGGTCTTCTTTCCTGCTAAGGCTGTATCTCAACCATTTGCCACATAGCACAAATAAACCCAGGGCCCAGCCTGCACAAGGCATCCCATGTGTGGTCCACTGATGATCTCAACTCGGTACACATAGTCAGAGATGGATAGGACACCAAAATGCTACACTCGGGCGGGAACAAGTATCTTGCCAGCACCAGGCACCAAAAGCAGCTTGGTGTCCACTTTTGAAGAAGAATGCTCAAAGACCCTTCATGAGTGCAAATGCTTTGCACTAAAGGCGGTCAGACATATAACGTGTGAGGTTTCATACATGTCCTGTTTTCCTTTGGTCTCTCCCAGGGCAGAAAGTGAAGCCAGGTAACAGGCATGAGTCAAACCTATCTAGCCAGGACCCCACTAAGGGTTTCCAGTATTCATACAGATCGACACTTCAGAATGCCATTATTCGGGCTCTTCTCCATCTGAAAGAGTGGATAGACCACAGCTGGTCTGAAAAAAAAGTTTTCTTCTTCTCTCCCAAAATTTCTAACTTTTACTTAAAAAAAAACAAAACAAAACAACCAAAACCAGCTGAAAATAAACTTTCTGCTTTTAGCTGAAAAACTTCAGTAAACATCTGAAATTTCATGCTGAAAACAGACACTTCTCAAAAAAACGTTGCTTAATCCATAATGGCATTTTCTGTCAGAAAACATTTGAGAGGTAAACATTTTGCAACAGGCCTGGAAATGCTCTTTTGCCTAGCTTAGTTCAGTGCACATTAACCACTTTAAATATCAGTTGGAACACTGTCATCTGGACCTGCATCAACAGATCCTCATAATAGCTCCGTGGCTTTCCTCCCATTCCATTTCCACCTTGATTGTGATCAGGTTTAATAGTTACCAAGATATGTACCTGCAGATTTGAAAGTGAATGAGTTGCTCCTGAGGAATTTATCAGCGGATCTGAATGTCAGTAGGAGCCATCAGTAGCAGGAGAATGGTTGGAAGTTAGGGTGAATGCTAAAATTAAAGGGCCTCAGTGCCTTATTTGACAGTGCATCATGTTGGCTCTGCTAAAAGGTGGGTGGAAAGCACAAGAATATAAATGTCTACACGAAAACTGGACTCAAGTCCACACCACGTATTTCAGTATGTAAGCTCCTGTTTCAGGGTGGCTGAGGTTAGCTTTCCAACCAACCCAGCCTGGTATCACAAAGAGAAACATCAGCTCTTTCTGTTGTGTTAATATCCCATTTATTTTTCAGCAGTGCAATTTCCTGCCTGCTCTTTGAACAGCTATCAAAGGACAAGACACCACATCATGGCAGACATTCTTCTAGTGGTGACATCTGCTAAACTAGTCAGGCTGTTCCTATACAGCCCACTCAATGCATCCTAAAATATTTTATAAGCCACCAGTGGAACAGAGAATGATAATATGGGTCCCTGACCTTTATTTGAGCCACCTTGATGTTCAGTACAGATGGGGAATCACACTCCAGCAGCCAGAATTTCTGGGTCTATTCAGCTTAGGGTTTCTGTGTTACCTCCAAACCCAATAAATTTCACTTAACGCCATCTGGCACTTCATATCCTTCACTGTTTTTCATCTGAGAGCACTGGCAAATCTGCATATGAAGCTTAATCCAAAAGCCTCTGGAAACCAATGGAAAGATGATTTTGGATCATGCCTAAAAGTGTGAGACTTTATTTAGAAACATGCTTTCTACAGCTTTGCTGGAAGATGCTCCTCCTTTGAACAACCATTCAACCCGCAATGAACATATTCCAAGTAAACATCTGGATACCTAGGAAAAGGTTGTTCTAAATTACATTTAGAGAAAGTAAGAAATACCACTAATAAGATATTACCCAAATTCTTAGGTGTTAGCTCCATTGCTAATTTTGCTTTGGGCAACAGCACTGATACCATGAGTATCAATGTCTTTCACAAACACAGCCAAGTATTGCTAGGGACTATTCACAGCTAATTTTCAGAGTTATTCATAGGACCTGCAGTCTCTGCGTCACTGCCTCTCCTGTGTTCTCTGGCTCTGTCCCAAAATGTTTCCCATACTAGTGCTGACTTCTGCCTGAATTTTGTGTTCTGCAGCCAGGAAATAAAAACAAATGTGCCCAAGCACCTGAGAGGTTTCATGTAGGTTCCATTGGAGGTTTGCCTCAACCAGTCGCTATTCAAGGAGTCCTCACTGTTCTCTGCTCCTCACCTTCCTTCTGTGTTATGATTGTATCTCCTCAGCATGAACTCTGCTATGCTTGAGCCCTGGTCCACATCTGCCCAACCTCGCTCCCATTCTGCCTAGTCCTTGTGTTGGATCCTCTCCTATGTCACTGCTCTTCCTAATCTTCAACTTAATCCCAAGATAAACTTTCATTTTCTTCTTGAAAGAGTTCCTAGATCTATTTTGGCCTTTCATCTCACTTATCTGGACCACTGTATTCTTCACATTCACATCCATTGACCAAACTTGTTTTCATTTACTTCTTTTGAGCCCTTCCTGACCCTGACCACCTTGCTGAGACCTCTTAACAACCCAGACCTGGTTAAAGGACATGGTTGACTAGCAGTGCCATTACTTGTTCAATAACCAGCATGCTTAGTTATCTTTTCTTCCAGATACAAACCAAACCAAGAATCTATGAGGCCGACTGTACATCAGGCTGGAGGAAGAAAGGAGACTTGCTCAAATTTACATCCAAGACCATTCAAGAACAACAGTGAAGACTCCAGTTGTGTAATGATAAATGAAACAGCTAAAGGCCATTTTATAGCTATGTTGTCACTTGTCATAGCATAATGTGGGTCTGGATGGCTAAATGCTCCTCACCCAGACCCCAGGGGATGAAAAGAAATAAGAAAGGAAAAATGCAATGTTGGCCACATGTGAATTGACCATTGGGAATCAACCCTGTCCCGGGCTATCCCCAAAGTGTCCCCAGGCACTGCCTGAGAAAATTCGCTTGGCCCAGCCCAAACCCACCCACCCACACTTGTGATTTAACAGTGTGGGCAACAGCTCTGCCCTCTGATGTGGTGTGTACCTCTGGGTACAGATTGGTTCTGGTTTGGCAGTCCCTCTGCCCTCCTGGAAAAGCTTCCATGGTAGGGAAGAAAGGCCTGGCTGGTGCATTGACACAGTCCTGCTACGAGTGTCTTCACCAGGCTGATGGGACAGGAATGAATTCCACAACAGTAACAAACCAATCCATCTTCATCCAGCTGAGAGACCATCACTCCCATCACTAGCCAAGGGAGAAAGTGCCAAACCACAGACACAGCAACTGAGAACCAACCTCTTCACACTGTCCGTATGCCATCCAGGTGGATGGATGTGTCCACTGAACAGCTCACATGCAAGAAAGCAGAATACCCAAACCCAACCCTGAAGGCAAATTTCCACTCTAAAGCAGCTTCATATTTGTCAATGGGTCATCAAATTTTGGTTAAAACTCAGTTCTTCAGCAGCTCCAACATTCTGGGCTTTATAGAGAGACTTTGAACCTGTATCAGAAGTTGACTGCTGTACTTCAGCCCATCACTGATTTCTCTTTCCTCGTTTCTTTTGCTACATGGTTCACCACAACCCTGATCAGTGCAGAAGTTCACAGTCCAAACTGTCAGGAAGTTGATAATGTCCACAGAGTATTCATTTATGTGCTGCGAATCGTGTTAGGAGACCAAGGTGGAGTAACTGTATTTCAGAACTGGCTTGAATATTGGCAGGGGTCATATTTTGAATGATACTAAACCTAGGAAGACATTTACTGACTTGTACTAAACGAAGTGCTGCAGTAAACTGATGTATAGGTTACCAGTCACATCTTTTGTATGTTAAATAACACAGCTTTTTCTCTACTTGTAGGATGCTGACAGGCAATAACCCCAAACTGGAGAATTATACTGAAAGGAAGTTGAAAGGGGAAGTTAAGACTCAAAGGATTTTGGGACTCACAGAGTTTATTTAAATCCTAAATAACATTTTCAATCCTAAATGTTAATAGAACGAACAACAGAATAAAGTCTATTCAAAAGTAAACTATGGGAATGAAGCTCAAAAGGGGAATACAGAAAAAACATGCACACAGGTAAGCTGCTGTTAAAAAATCATGTAAATCTATTTAAAAGCATTCTCAAGAGCAATTTCCTAAAGCTCTGAAAGCTGATAATAAAAACTGCCCCAAAACCTTCCAAAGCAAGTAGTTTGCCAGCCAGTTGTTCAGACTAATAGATGATCAACATATGATAGATGAGCACTCAAGGCACATTATCTCATGATAGCAAAGTCAAATAAATACTGTAGATGCATCCCACACTACGGCCTTCCCTTACTGGGAGCATGTCTGAAGAGATATCTCAAATTGAAGTGTCAGTAGAAAAGATTTTCAAACAAGCTGATAAAGTGAATAAGACAAATCTGCAAGAGCAGATGGTATTCACCCAAGAGATCTATGGAAATCCAAAGAGGAAGCTGCTGAACAGTTCTGTGGTGCAGAGCCAACCTGCTCTTTAAATCAGCCCACAGCAAAAGAATAGAAGCTGTAAACGTGATGCAAAATGAAATAGCAGTTTCCAGAAATGGCTCATTGAAGAAATAAACACAGACAAGTGTGATCTGTATAAGGCAAACTGATGAAGATTCTGCAAAAAGAAAGCATATTAAGACACATCAGGGAGCAAGGTGTAATGGGGAAGAGTCAAGTATTGCATCTATAGATGGAAGTCATGTCTTGCAAATCAAGATCTTTGAAGGTGTCACTGAGTTTTGGGGGATGACACAGTTCACTTGGATTTTCAGTGTGAGAACCTATGAAAAAATTAAGCTGATCTTGAGTAGCTCTTGTGGTTCAATAACTGCTTAAAGGTAGGAGATCAAACAAGGAACAACTGGATGAGGTTCTATGCTGCTAGGACCTCTGGTGCTCAACATACATTTACTCTAGAAAAGCAGGGTGATGACTCTTTCTCATGATACTAAACCATCTAAAATAGCCCAAACTAAAGCTGTGAGCAAAGAAATTCAGAAGGACTTACAACGCTAAGTGATTGCACAATAAAATGGAAGACAGTATTCAGAATAACATAAGTAATGAGAAAAAAGCAATCATAGAATCATAGAATGGTTTGGGTTGGAAAGGACCTTGAGATCATCTAGTTCCAACCATAAGGGTACAACCACAAGAATGAGCACTGAGTGAGCTACTACTGTTGGGAATAAGATCCTGGAGCTACTGTGGATGGTTTTCTAAAAATGAGAACTTAGTGCTCTGTGAGGATTAAAAAGGCAAAGAGAAAATTAAAAACTAGTAGGAAAATAATTCAGAGCAATAGAAAGAGGTTTTGCACATATCTCCAGTGCACCAATCTCATATAGGATAGAGCAGAACTGCAACAGACAATAAAGGGCGACAAGACACCAGAGATGGGGAGCAGTTTCCAGACAAGAAGAGCCACAATAGGCTAAAACCCTTCATCTTGGGAGAAAAAAAGGCAAAGGGGATCTGAGAGAGGTCTATGAAGTTGCATGGGGGGGTCATGAGTTGCATGGAGAGGATGGACAGGAAACAACTGTGCACCGTTTCTGAGAACATCAGGGACAGAGAAATGATCAGTGGGTTTAGAACAGGAAGAAAGACATTTGTCTCACAAATGAGTTATGGGACTCAAAATATGACAAAGGAGCACAAATGGGCTTAAAATAGTATTGGTGGCAAGCTCCAGCATGGCTACTAAACACCATAATCCAAACTCAACCTTTAGTTCAGGACTTCCCTTAGCTGTTGTCTAAGCTGGGGTGATGTACCACAGGTAGGACCCTTCTGTACTCTGTTTCTTGCAGTCTTTCTGTTTTATAACTCCGAGCAGTACAACTCCCATGTCCTTATTCACTCACATAGTAATGTATCCCAGTGTGAAGTTCAAACTTAACCAGAAACAAGCTGCTACATTAAGTTTTGTGAGAAAAATACCAAGTCATCAAATTCAGCCCTTCTGATGAATGGTTTATAGAAGAAAATAATAAACTTTAGCAGGTGATAAGACCTCCTTCATGAAGATAAGCCTCTCTGAGAACCCTCCACCTTCTCTAACCTCAATTTCTGCATCATCGTTGTGACTGCCCACTGGATATGTGGGCACTTAGCTTATGTAAATGAAGCTCTTGGTGGTAGTACTCTTCCCTTTTCACCATTAAAAGCTCTTTTACATTTGGAGCATCTGATTAGAGAGTTTATAATAAGTATGCCTCTAATTTCGCTCTCTTTATTGTAACCACTAAAAGTCCTTTGGAATTTTTGGGCCCTTGCAAACTACATTCAACAGCCATCATTAAAAAAATCCGGCAAACAAGTGCTTTGCCCTCACCCACAAGAGTAAACTTCCATCCAAAATGCATAGGTTTGAACTAAAAGAGACTGTCCTGTACCAATGTTCTATTTAAGGTCCACCGTCCTTTTTCTAGACCAAAAGAATATTAAGTGAAAGACTTTAGTACCTCATCCTTTCTTGTTTTCTTTTCTGCCACAATTTCCTCTCAGAGATCTTTAGTACTGTTTTTGCCATGACATTTGTCACTAAGCACACACTGCCACTGAAGACAGCTTTATTCAAGGTCATGTTAGCTTCTTGTCTATCGCATTTCAGAGCTGGCCAAGAGCTTCAGAGTGAACCAAGTGGTGCAGGAACAGGGTGGGATTTGAGGTTGACCAGGAATATCAGCTGATGGGCGGACAAGAGGAACAAGCTTGCTCTCACTGACCAGGGAGAAGAGGCAATGCTGGAGGGAGATAGGCTGAGAGAGGGGACCTGAAACTCCAAAGAGAAAATCAGCAGAGCCCAAAGGATGCTCAATGCACATGGTGAAACTAAGCAGAGGGAAGCCTGAAGCTGCTTGCATGAGCCCATGCATCTTTTGACTTGATGTAAAGAATAACTGTTTGAAAAGCCTAGAAAATACTATCTACTTCAGCTCTCACTGCCTTGACTGGCTAAAGGAGGAGGAGTTTGAGCTAATGCTGACACTGGGCATCTTGTTGGTGCTGTAGGGCACAGGGACCACAGTGAGGAGATAGGTCAGGGCCAGGAAGGACATGGTACTGCTCCTTGCCAGACCCCACAGCACACCAGGAGCACTAGAGGAAACAACCCACAAGAGAAGTTTTGGCAGAGCTGGGACTATACCTCCTGTCCATCTCTACACACAACCCCTCTCCTGACCACATGAACAACCTCCCAGCCGCAGACAGGTCCTAAACAAACAAACGGGAGGAGTTTTACTGGTGTCAGTGATGGATGAGGTCAGATTGGGCTGAAACCAGACCAGCTGTCAGTGCAACTGTGCATAAATCAGTGGATTGGCTCATGGATGGAGAAAGAGTTGAGGTTTTTGCAGGTCCTTACCCAGATATCCAACATCCCATCTCACATCCCTGCAACGCCGGAGACTGTATCTGCTTTAGCAGGAAGGAGGCATTGAAGTGTTGGTCTGGGTAACACAGTACTGGGGCTAGGCTGAAACCTTCAGCCTTTAAAGATTTTAAACAAAATGGATTTTGTAAAATTAAGCCTCTTGATGCATAGCAGAGTTCATCCAAACCAACCTGCAGGGCTGCCAAGCACCCAGTGCCTTCAACCAAGGTGTGCACTGATTTTTCAGAAAGTCAGACACCTGACTGGGATTCAAAGACATTAAGGCCAGAAGGATCCTGTATCAGTATTTAGTCCAGCTTTCCACATACAATAAATTCATACAATAAATCCTGCAGCAAGTTAAACCCTAATATACTTTTAAAAGATACTTGTAGAACTCAAGCAGCACAAACTCCTTTAGGTAATATATTGCAGATTGTTATGTTAAGCATAATTACATAGCTCTTATCACAAGCCTCATTTGCTCTGCCTCTGGAAATCAATGCACTTCTTTCTGATAGACTAGAAAGCTACTAGAAAGCTACTGGGCAGCAGCAATGTGAATGGGCCACAAGCATCTCACACTTTGCTCTTTGATGAGATACACTGTCAAAACATATCGTTCAGACCTTGGATCACTGTTATACCCGCTCTTTAAGGAGAGGAGAGGAGAGGAGAGGAGAGGAGAGGAGAGGATTAAATGTCATCATTTTGTCTAAGAGAATAACCTTAAGCTGCAGACTGTCATAAGCACTTTTCCCTCTGAGTGCATATGGACTGTGTCAAGTAAAAACCCAAGTATTTAAAAAGAAATTAAATTTTAAGTCAATGACAGATATGTCTCCAATGTACACTGGGTGTGAATAATTCTCATTTCTTACCTCATTTCACTATCCTTCCTCAGTTTCATATGATCCAAGAGCACTATCCTATAATCCTGCCCAGGCACACTCGCCAAGTCTCCAAATAGCTTTAAAACCCCCCACTGATGAGAGACCACCAACTTCACAGGTTCTTGCAACTCCCACTGTACATTTTATGGGTATTTAGCAATGCTACAGGGTTTTCCTAATGCTGGAGAAATTTCTCTTCACTTCACTAATAATAGACATGTGTTTCAGCAGCTTTTTCTCACTTTTTCTCTCCTTTCCTGCCTATATTCTCAAATTGCTGCTTTTTAAGATGGACTTTTCATAGAACTATAAAAACAGTGCATTTTTTAATTCTGCTTTTTCTCTTTCTTTCCCCCCCCCCTCCCCCCCGATTTGGGACTGGACAAACTTTTACCCTGCCAAGCTTTTTCTTTATTTTTTTGGTGGTTGTTTTTGTTGTTTAAATACTTCACAATAAAAGAATGTGCTCCTGATGGAATTCTTATTGTAGAAAAAGAGTTCTCCCCTTCTCCTTTCTTGTATCTTCCATGCTTCAAAACACACACTGTGTTTTGTAGCTCCCAAGACTCCAATGCTGCCAAACAGCTCCAATGCTGTCAGACTCTTAATGATAACGTCAGAGAACATGACACACATTGAAATGTTAAAAGAAGGCAGCTCAAGGCTGCGTCTCAATCTCACTTTGATGACTCAACTTTACACCGATATACTCAGCCTGTCGCTTGAAATCAGACTTTAGGTTTTTGCTCTTCAACAGTGTTTCAAAGTAATTCCTCTTGCCTGAGGGTGTTTGAAAATGTACATGAGAGGAGATGTTCCTGTTTAACAAGCGCAGAGCTCTGGTTTTTCATAGGGGTTTGAAGTGTGTTCTGGTTTGCACAAAGTACAAAGCTGTCCCCAGCTGAACCACCTTTGAGATGCTCAGGATGCTTTCCAAGGGAAGAAGTCCTGTCCTTTGGGCTCTGCTCTGGAGACATCTCCCTGGCACTCACCTTGCAGCATGTCTTTCCCCCTTTGTTTATGCTGGGCACTGAAGACAAGCCTTTCAAACACCCCAAACTGCACCTCCCACTAAATCTTGCCACTTAATATATTGCTACCATTTCCTTTTCCTTTCTACTTACTTATCCTTTTAAAAAGTGTATTATCTGAAGATACGTTCCGGGGTTTCACAGTCATTTCTTTCAACCCCATCAACTTTTCGCAGAGCAGAGAGCCACTCACTGAGGTGTTTCACCTGCTGTCAGAAGGCAGAGACCAGTTTAGGGCAAGTACCTCCCTTACCTGCATCTATGCTGTAGGACACTGCAGGACTGCTAGACCAATGCAACTCTGAGTGCAGACAGGGCTGACATGAAGTGGTCTGCGTGAAGGTAA
>NW_009918291.1:0-2472 GCF_000696875.1 Nestor notabilis | reverse complement strand
CCCTACAACTCATAAGCATGCTCCTGTTACTCTGCAGGTGACTCCCTCAACCTGTTTTCCACCTCAAGCCATCATTTTGGTGCATAGAATGAGCTTCTATACCTGTATGGCACAGAGCAGCCAGCACTGCCCTGAGATGTTCTTGTATTCAGTCCCGAAAGGTGTGTTGCTCCAGTGGCATGGCACAAGGCCACACTGCTCCAAGCTTGAATACTGATACCAGCACAGCCCCACTTGCTTTAATTTGCAGAGTTAAAGTGGTGTCTGTGAGCTCAGGCAATGTTGCCCATGTGGTAAGCATGTCAGTGACTCTGGAGCTACTGTGGCTTGTGCTGAAAGAACAAGCTTTCAGTAGAAACTCATCCTTGCTTAACTGGAAGAGTAACTTTCAGCTAAATGACTTAAGCTGGTAGAAGAGGTTGTACAGGCCTTTTCATTGCAGTTTAAATCTCTCTCCCTTCAGTTTAGCCTCAAGCAAGGTTTAGTTTCAACCACCTTTAAGGTGAACAGGAGCAACCCAATCAAATGACTGGTTGACAGAGAGGGACTCTTCATCAGGAACTGTAGCGATAGTACAAGGGGTGATGGGTTTAAACTTAAACAGGGGAAGTTCAGGTTACATATAAAGAAGTAGTTCTTTACTGTGAGGGTGCTGAGGCACTGGAATGGGTTGCCCAGAGAAGTGGTGAATGCTCCATCCCTGGCAGTGTTCAAGGCCAGGTTGGACAGAGCCTTGGGTGACATGGTCTAGTGTGAGGTGTCCCTGCCCATGGCAGGAGGGTTGGAACTAGATGATCTTAAGGTCCTTTCCAGCCCAAACCCTTCTATGATTCTGTGATTTTACGATACGCTAACAAGAGAATCTGCAGGCAGTTTGCTCTACTTTTACTAATGAAATGAAAGCAGGTTCATGCACAAGGTGCAGGTTTGTTTCTACTCAGCGTCTGCAACTGCTGTATCCTTTGCAAACAGGGCACAGACAGGCTATGTGCACCACACAGTGTGTCACCCTGAGGGACAAGGACCATGGTGACTCAGCCTGATTTGGGCCTCTTGAGCTCTCCTGTGATGCCCATAACCACAAGGATACTAAAAGGAGAGAAGGGGAAGGTCTGACAGGCAGTTATGTGACTGGGGACACCCAGGTTTAGGTTTCTTCTTGGAAGTACTCCGTAATACAACCACCGCCAAGGGAACAGCTACATAACCAACACCCAGAAAATACATGCGCCTTAAGGGCAAGATGTGAAAAACAAACGGTGTAAGTGGCTGAAAACGACTTTGTTTTCAATGAGCTTCATCTGTTTACCCCCTGAAAGGATTTGGCCCATGGGGTCAAGCTGGAACAGCAGCAGGATTTTAGGAAGGCAGAATTTAATGGCCGAGACTGAAGTTTGGCCAAGATCTTGGGCTTAATCCTCCTTCTCTTGTGAGAAGAGACACCAAATGTTTAACATAGGCTTCCACTGAAAGACAGACCCTGCTGAAGGGACTGGTGCTACTGCCACTCACTGGGACACTTGGGAGAAACCAGGCCAACCAAAAACCCCTTTGCTGGCTCTCATCCTTGTGAGTTAACGGAACTCAGAGACAAAAGATGGAGAAAAGGGTCATTAGGGCATGCTCTGTCACTAGTAGCAATAATTCACAGGCTCTCGCTGAGGATATCAGAGCACTTTGTCAGCACCACCACAAGGCAGGGGATGATGCTGAACCAGGACTCAGCATCTTCTCTAGTACTATCTCCAGTACCTCTAGTTTCTCCACCTTGTTGTGTCTGCTTTGGGGCAGCCCGGCCACAGTAGCACAAAGCAAGAGGACATCAGCCACCAAGCGGAGCTTGTCTTGCTTCATGGACCTCAACTTGGTCAATAGAAGCTCCCTTTGCTCACCCCATGTGGTGCTGATGGCTGCCAGGGTGTCATGCCATGGGAAGAGGAGGTTAGGAATCAACATCTCTTTCTCCGCAGTGAATTCAAGCATCTCAGGGCTTACATCTCATTGATTCTCAATACGATTTCATGTCTGAGGAGTTTAGGTGACTTGAGAACAGAAGCCAGGTGCCTCAACAACAGAGATTCTGTGAAAACTGACAGAGGACCTCCTGCGGTCCCTTCTGTCCTGAATTTTCCTACAATCCTCTGAAATGCAGTTCATTCCCAGCTGTGCCATAGGCAAGTCCCTGCACGCCTCCATCCCTCCCTCCCTCCCTCCCGCTCTGCCAACATCCCTGGCCCTGCTGGGGCTGCTCCCCTCAGCATGTCTGGGGCAAGAGGAGTTAAGGGGGTTTAGGGGTGCGGGCAGAAAGCAGCCGACAGCTGGTAGGAATTACCCACATGTCCGTGCTTCCTTGTTATCCCTGTGGAAAACACGGCAGCCCTCTGCTGCGGGATGCTTCTTTCAAGCAGATCCGAAGTCAGTGGCAGAGGAGCAACCGAAGGCGAAGCGGCGGCGGGAGGGATATCTGGGAGA
>NW_009918290.1:2305-7476 GCF_000696875.1 Nestor notabilis | reverse complement strand
AGGCAGCGGGACCAGAGTAACAGCGCACTGCCGCCTCTCCTCCTTGAGGAAGGAGCTGGGCACGCACGACCTGCTTCCTCTAGGAGCCCAAAGGCTGAGGGCTGGTCCCCGTGGGCAGCGGGCATTGACCACTTGTCACAGCGGACACGGGAAAGAAGGAGCAGAGCTGATTCCTGCACGTGTTGGGTTATTTTGGGGCTGGCTGGGAAGTTCCATGTGGCTTCGACAGAATGCAGAACTTGTGGTGGCCACTTTTGCGGGGGGTTTCTTTAGCTGGGACCAAGGAACAAGGCAGTGATCCCCAGCGTGATGGTGCATAGCAGCATGTGCTCCCTGCTGTGCTGCGCTATGGGTATGAGGCAACGTGAAGCCTGAGCAGAGGGTAGGGAGGGGTGTTGGGAAAGCAGTGATGGGCTGTGCTGGTGAATTGACCCTCTCTGCCTTCTCAGTGATCCCAGATTCGGGTAGATTTGTAACAAAATGTTTCAGTGCAAGTAAATTCGTGAGCAAGCCTAATGATAAGAGATGAGGGATCCTGTGAGCTGGAGTCCTTTCCTTCATAGAATCATAGAATGGTTTGGGTTGGAAAGAACCTCAAGATCATCTAGTTCCAACCCCCCTGCCATGGGCAGGGACACCTCACACTAAACTCTGTCGCCCAAGGCTCCATCCAACCTGGCCTTGAACACCACCAGGGTTGGAGCATTCACAACTTCCTTGTGCGTCTCTCACCTACCGTCCTGTTGATGACATTTCTTCTGCAGAGCCTTTGGGCTTCTGTACATATTCTGTGGGTCCCTCTTCCTGTACACAAGTAGCTTCATTCTCCTACCAGTTTGCCCAGCCCTCTTTCTCTTCCCTCATTTCCCTTGCCTTTGCTCTTCTGCTACCTGCTCAAGGGTCCAGGCACTGCAAAACACAAAATCAGGGTACATACACTCAGAGATGGAAGAAGACGGATCAGCCTGTTTCCTCAAAATGGCCCTGTCCATAAGCAGTGTCCCTTTCTCCTTGCCCTCATCTCCCTTCTCTTAGAATTTTTACTGCTGGAATTCACAATGCTATCAGTCATACCCAAAGGTTAAGCTCCAGAGGGCAAAGATCAGCCCTCTGAAAATCTGACCTCAGCGATGACTAATTTTTACGTTAAAAAGATCGGGTTTTTCTCAGCTGTTGCATCAGACCTGGGTGCTGGTTGCTACTAGGCAGTCACATCTTCTCACGGTGCAGTTCTGCAGCTGTAACAATTGTGTGTGTGTCACCTTGTCAGTGGTTACCAGGACTGAAGTGACTCCTTTGCTCCCTCGCCCACCTTACAGTGACAGGATTCCTCCCCTTCCCCCCCTGCTGATGAGATGGCTTCCCAGCACCGAGGGAGCCAAGGGATACAACACAGATGAGATGGCCACAAGTCTCTCTCCCAAACTCCTCTTCCTCTTCTCTCCCCACTGTCCTGTCCCTGTCACCCCAAGACCACCACCTGATAAAGCACATGAGCTCCCTTCGGTGAATCATCTCCAGTTTGTTTCCTGGGACCCCTTCTAAGGCAGCCAAGATCAAGAACAGAAGAGAAGTGCCTTCTGGGTGCCCCTCCATCCCCCCGCCGAGGCTGTGCCCTAGACACTCGGAGCCGCTCTCAGCACAGAATCATTTACATCTTTTACAGCACCCCGGCTCTACTTCTCACGTTTCTCCTCCAGCAAACACCATGGCCGTTTCAGAGTGTGCCTGGGGGCAGGGCTTGGGGAAGGACTGGGGAATCACAACTTGAGCAGGGGTTTATGGCTCTGTTTACACTGCAGAGCCATATCTCGGCTCCCTGACTAGCTACAGACCCAAGAGAAACTACTTCTGCATTGCTAACCTGTCACGGAACTGTCTGCCGTGGATCCAGGGAAGAGAGCCGGGCATGGCTTGCTAAGTCCTGGCTCTGTTTGGCAGTGCAAGTTAATTCTTCTGGGCGTTTAACCGCAGCCCATCTGCTCCTGCTTGCTAGGTGTGAAACAGCCCAACCCCCATCCTCCCCTGCCTGCTGCCCCATGCATTCTCCCCCTGCCCGGGACCCGTGGGGCAAGCCCCATCCGGATCCTCCCAGCCCCTGCCTCCCGCAGACCCCGCAGACCCGCTGTGCTGCCATTTCCCTGTGGTCCCTCTCTGCTTAGTGGCCTCTAGCTGGGATGTAGGGAGCAGTCTGACAAACTTCTGGTGCTAGTGGGGGTCAGTGGCCCTGGGTGCTCTCTGAAACAAGCAGCAGCTGCCATTACCACCAACAGAAACACAAAACTGCAGGCTTGACTCTGCAGCTTGCTTTCCCTCGGGTTTCCCATCCCGGCTCTTTCTTAATGCTGCTGGCTTTGTGCGATGTTGCGTAATGAAGCACTGACAGATGAGTATCACCTTCCTGGGCTTTCCAAAACTGACTCCACCATTTCCTGCCCATGTTTCCAGTCTCCAGTCTGTTCATACATGCCTGTCCTTACTGGATCTTGTGGCTTCTTCAGTTTGGAATCACCTGCAAGCTTTAGCCCACTCTCTCTGATGGTTAAGTAAGGAAGGGGTAATGGAGACTCCCATCCTGAGTTTCAGCTCTGTCTGTATTAGGGCATTAACTAAACCAACTCATTTTCATATGGATCAGCAACCTGAACTGACTGACAGAGCCACACACACTCATGTGTCACCCTGAAGTGGAGGGTGGGAATGGAGAACCAAGGGGGAGCGAACAGCAGAGGCCAGGCTCAGTGTGGCTTAAACCTCCATGGAGCTGCACCACCAGCTCCTGATGTGATATCTTAATGATTCTGCCTTCTCCTCCTCCACGCTCTGTGCCTTAATTAGTCTTTGCCCCTCCTGTGGGCCAAAATGTTCTTTCTTTTCAATCCTCCTTCCTCGTGCTTTGCCTCTAACACTGTCTTTCTACTGTACACTTCAAAGGCTTTGCTCACTGCATGTCCCTGGTGCTGGTTGCTGGCATCAACTGGTGACACCCCAAAGCAGGCCAGGTTTGCCATGAACTCACAGTCATTGAAATGGCTCCAGACCCTTTGTATCTGGGCAAGAAGCAGGCGTGCGGGAGGAGGGGTGGAAGGATTTTCACTATTTCACCTCTGGGAACAGTTATTAGTGACACAGGAAAAGCGAGAGGGAAAGCAGCCCCCTCCTCCACCCACCGTCCCCAGCAGAGAGCCTGCTGAGGGCAGAGTGCTTTTATGTGCAAGTGGGAGGGAAGGAGAGTGTTAGGGCTTCAGAGGGAAACGCTTTGATCTTGACTTTGAATCTCCCGCAGTTCCCAGCTCTCCCCCACCTCTCCCGCCTATGGCCAGGACCCCAGAATGTGGCCAACACTCCTGGTCCTCACCCAGTGCTTGTGGTACTGCATTTGGTGCTTCCTGTTTAATTCCCACCCATGTGCCTGGGAGCATCAGGGAGCCTTCGGGAGCAAGGGCACAGAGATGACACCAAGTTCAAGCCTTCCTTCCCATCTCACAGACCCAGAAAGAAGAGGGAGTCCAGCTGGCCAGAAGCCAAAAGGGGAAACCGCGCTAAGCTTAGACAAGAGTTGGAGATGGGACCTACTGTCAAGGCTTCACTACCCTAGGGCAGGGGACAGGCAGATCTGGCCCTCCTGTGCACTCCTGGTGCATTAGACTGGTCAGTCCTGAACGTAACCCAGGTTGGAACTAGATGATCTTAAGGTCGTTTCCAACCCTAACTATTCTATTCTAAGATGAACTGGGAGGCAGCCACCATTAGGAAAGGGACAGGAGGACAGCACTGAGGTCCCCTGGTCCCACCAGGAGGGATCTTAAGTCACAGAGAGAACTGCAATGGGGGCCCTGAGTGTTCCCTACAGGATAGGAAGGAGGTGGCACTGAGTGGTGCTGGAGGAAAGGGAATGACCCCTTTGAGTCACTGCAGAGGAAGAGGGTGACAGAGTGTGGAAGAGCCCTGGGGGCCTCTGATATCTTGTCCAACATGGGATCTAGTGGCCTGTGCAGCTCCCCACTTCTCTTGAGAAATTAAACTCCTGGCTGGGCCTTGCCACCAAGCTGTTCTAGAGTTCAGGCCACATTCTTCATTCCTTTGTCCTCCCTGTCACACAGCTGAAGTCACCCCTGTTAACTGCTCTCGCTGAGGTTGATGCACTCAGGTGTCCCTGCCCATCAGTTCTCACTTCAGCACCATTAAACAGATTTTACTCTTTGCATCATCTCCTGTAATTCAATCACTCCAGCTCTGTTGCACCTGGCTGAAAATTCCCTGTAGTTTGTCACTCTCCCTCTCAGAGTGATGTGAGCAGAACTGAACAAAATTGTCTGTCTGCTGATGCCCAGCATCACTTCAGGGCATGCACAGGCAGGAGGATGCCTCACAGGACCTCTCCACAGAGCTCAGTAGCCTATCTGTCAAAGCATCCCTTTTCAGGGCTCCAGCAAAGGCGTGAGGCAGTGGATCAGAGATGGTTTCAAGGATGGGAATGAGAAGTACCAGACAAACAGGACTTAGGTCACTCAGTTTGAACAAGTTGCCACAAAAACTGGGGCAAAGTCCATGTTTTCCAGGTTCCTGTTGGGCACAGTCACACCAGAACAACTTGACCTTACTTCTCCCTAAGACTGGTGGGCAGACTGCAACTGCAGCAACCCTATTTCTGTTGCCAACTCAGGCTGCAAGCTCTGCTCATTGCTCTTTCCTCATGGAGCGATGTGAGGCATAGGGGAGAAACCCAGCCAAGACAGTAGACACTTAGGACACTTAGAACCCTCCATGCTCTCAGTCCTGCCAGCCCCTCAGTGATCCCAGCTCCACTGATTCCCCAGAGGGGTGACAGTGCCTGAATTTGGACTCTTCAGTGCTCTAGAGGCAGAAAGATGAGAAAAATAGAAGCCAGGGCACCAGCAATGGCTTTAAGGGGATGGACATGGCAATCACAGACCATAGATGGATCATAGAATGGTTTGGGTCAACCAGTTCCATTTCCAGAGGTGGTTTTGGCAACTGGTCCACAGTCTGACCTGCCTTGAATGGAATTTGACTGCCCCAGGTACTTCAGCCGCACTCCATCCTATCTGAATGGTCTCCTCTGGTCCAGTCATGGAGAGTGCTGCAGTGGGTAGGGTGCCCTGACTCCCTTCACTCCTGGAGCTCCCCTGGGTGGGGGAGGAGGTGTG
>NW_009918290.1:0-2274 GCF_000696875.1 Nestor notabilis | reverse complement strand
GCTGAGTGTTTGAATGTTGTCCCCACATGTGGCACTGTCTGGATTGCCACATTCCAGTGACAGAGCTAGAGGAAGCCATACCTTATACAAGAACCCAGCACAGAGTCCTTGGGACACCCTTCCTCACCAGGTTCAAAACAACGAGAATTTTATCTGCTGAACATGGAGGTTGCTCTTAACCTGGGAGAAGACTCCGTGCCCAAACTTGGAGCAGTAAAACCTGCCTTCCAGCATGGCTGGAAACATGGTACCCTGAGACCCATGTGCAGCCCATATCTCTGCACCTTTGCTCTGGACCTTGTTTGAGAGAAGACGGGGCTGCAGCGGGCAGCATAAAGCACAACAGGCAGTTTAGCCAGAGCTAAGCTGCAAAGGCCTGCACTGCCTACAGTCATTCTGAAACATCCTGCACCAAATCAGGGAGCACTCTAGTCCCCCACTGAACTCCTCCAAGGAACATAAAAATGCTAACTACTTGTTTATATGCTGGAAGCTGGTGTGTGCAGTCATCTGCATAACAGAACTACCCAGGCTGTCTCTTTGTGTGTTTTCCAGCTCCTATGTTAATCACTGACCCTGCTGACTCCGGCATTTACCAGTGTCTCACTGCCCTGTGAGCACCGCTTTGCATTTGCAACCAAAGAAGTTAAAAGGATGAAGGATGAGAAGGAGAGCTCAGCAGCTGTGGATATGTACACCAGCCTGCTGGGGAAAAGGTCCAGGGCTGGCCAGATTGATAGCAAGAGTGGAGCTGGCTTTGGACATAGAAAGATTGCCTGAGGGGGTAAAAAGCTCATTGGGAGATGGTTTAGGTCTCTTTTCCTTGTGCTGTAGCTTTTCTGTGTCCAGTGAGAGTGACCCCTGTCAGCACCAAAGGCCAGGGTTCAGTGTCAGTTGGGGTGATGTCTCCTAACTGAAGCTGGACTCATAAGTAGCCAGTCCACAACTTCCAGAGAGCCCATTCTCCTGTCAGACCCTCCTCACCCAGCCTCCCCATTCAATCCTGGTCTCAGATGTGGGAGAAGTGGGAAAAAATGCCCTGGGGTATGTGCTTCTGGGGGAGACAAGACAAACCGAAGGTGTGCCTTGATGTGTGCTGTGATGATTGCTCCCAGACTAACATGGAAGAGAGGGCAGCAGGAAAGGGAACTGGACACATTTCCCCTCTTTGAAAAGACCATGTTTAGTTTTCTCCCTGAATTGCATGAGCCCTCCTGCCCTCCCATTGGCAAACACTGCAGCAGAAATGAGAACCATAGGTGGTGGCAGGCAGTGAAGGAAGCCCTTGACGTCTTTGACATCAGGAACTACTTTGTGCCCCTCCTTGGGTGGAGGGGTTGTGGTGGGTCTCAGGCTGGTCCCTAAGGGTAGGCAGAGGAAAAGAAACTAGATGCTGTCTGCAACCAGAGCTACCCAACACAGGGAACATGAAGTACTGAGACAAGTTGGTGAAGAGCCCAGCTCTTCCCTGTTGACCAAGTTGTACCCCCTGTCATTAAAACACATCCAGCTCTCACAACCAAGAGCAGATGGGCTCCTTAGAGCCCTGTGTTGGGGTGGTGTAGCTTGGGATAAGGCAGGTCCTGGATGAAGCTCTAGGGGTCTGGACTTGTGAAGAGGACGTGGGGTCGAGCTGGCCTTGGCAATTCAGCGATGCCAGGGTGAGGTGCCTGGTGCAGGGGCTTGTTTGCACAGCCTCACGTGACGCCCGAAGGACAGGATGAACTCATTGTATGAGCGGGAGTTAAGGAGGGGGAACCTCGGCCCGAGATTAGGCTGGGGAGGGAGCCAGGCAGAGATAGCAGGGCAGAAGGCTGCTCCACAGAGGGCCCAGGTATAGGCAGGCGGTTTTAAGCTTGTTGAGAAGGCTGCCCAGCTGCTGTTGCTTGGGTTCCTCTCACAGACAAGAAGGTTTTGAAGGGCAGCACAGCTGAATTTTGTCAGCCCTGGGAGCCTGGAAGTCCCACCAGCCTTGCCTTGCCAGGGAAAGGATGGGTACCACTTAGGGAGGGCAGAGGAAAGGGTAACTTATCTCCTACTAACATCATGGAGGAAGGACCATGGCTTGGGCAGGAGCGAAAAGGGCAAGGGGGCAGACACACACATGGGCTGTGCCAGCCTCGGGGGCTGCAGTGGCCTCCAGTCGGGACCTGCCTGCTCCCCGCGGGACACGAGGGGTGCCCTGAGCAGGCACCCAGATCCCACCCCGCAGCCTCAGTGGGCTCGGTCACTGCAGGCCCGGGGCAGGGGTATGGGGCAGGAAAATGCTGTGGG
>NW_009918289.1:615-858 GCF_000696875.1 Nestor notabilis | reverse complement strand
CTCTATGGGTCTCTATGGGTCTTAACAGTCTTTATGGGTCTCTATGGGTCTCCATGGTTTCTATGGGTCTCTATGTGTTTCTATGAGTCTCTATGGGTCTCTGTGGGTCTCTATGGGTCTCTATGGTCTCTATGGGTCTCTATGGGTCTCTATGGGTCTCTATGGTGCCTATGGGTCTCTAGGGACTCTGTGGGTCTCTATGGGTCTCTATGGTGCCTATGGGTCTCTAGGGGCTCTATGGTT
>NW_009918289.1:0-240 GCF_000696875.1 Nestor notabilis | reverse complement strand
GGGTCTCTATGGTTCCCTCTGGTCTCTATGGGTCTCTGTGGGTCCCTCTGGTCTCTATGGGTCTCTGTGGGTCTCTGTGGGTCGCAGGGGGCTGAAGGACATGGAGCTGGACACGTCGTCCATCGAGAAGCGTTTCGCGTTCGGGTTCCTGCAGCAGCTGCTCAAGTGGATGGACACGTCCCAGGAGTTCATCGCGCACCTGGGTACGGACACGCCTGAACACGCCTGAACACGCCTGAA
>NW_009918288.1:10513-10785 GCF_000696875.1 Nestor notabilis | reverse complement strand
AGGTATTCCCACAGAGAATGTCCCCGGGCAACGGGATGGGAATGTGATTTTATTACAGTTAGTAATGATACAGCAAAAAGTCAGCACTCACATAAGTCAAAAGGCAGCGCTGGGTTGTGCCCCCACCGGGTAAAGCACAGGCAGAGCTCCCCGCACAAAGGGGTACAGGGGCAGCCTGCAGTGTCCCCGCATCCCTCCTGCACAGACTCATTGGGAAACCCTGTATGAACCCATCAAAAGGCTGCTGGGGGAAGAGGAGGGAGCACTTTCCA
>NW_009918288.1:0-10482 GCF_000696875.1 Nestor notabilis | reverse complement strand
TCCCTGAAAATGAGATAAAGGAAATGCCAGAAGGCTTTATCACACCGCAATCCCAGCTCCCTGAACTCCCTTCTGCCTGGGGCAGGGAAAAGACAAAGGCAAACTATTCCTAAGCACTTCTTACGGAGACAGGTACATTTGTTACCCTGAGTGGGCTTTCCACCTCTGAGATTACGAATACTTCTGCTCAGTTCCAGCACTTACACTGCTATCTCTCAGGGTCCTGAGCTTGCAAAAGCACATGTAGAAATGGAACAGCAGCAGACTTTAGCCCCTGGCAATTAGTCTCCATCAGAAAAGGAGAGGAACTCATCTAGCAGAGAATCCAGAGCACGAATTTAACATAAGCAGGTCAAACTCCTTGGCAGTTTCAAGCCTTTAAGTTACTACTGCTTTTGCAGTGCTGTATTTGGAATAGGAAGCAATTGTAGAGTTGTTCCTCATTTTACTACTTAGGGGAGCACCTCCCTTTTTCTGCTCCCCAGTTTGAGGTCACAGAGGACTTGTATTTTGTCTTAACTAAGAACCATTCCTTCAAAAGCTGTCTCCAAAGTGCCTTTGTACTCTCGAGACGTGTCACTGACATGAACCACCACAACACAGTGTAGTAATTTCCAGAACTCATAGCAACACCTACCAAACACAGCTCCTGCTGCTACACTCAGCCACCCCAGCAGGAAAGACCATACAGCAGATACCACCTTCAGCAACACATTCTCTTTGCTTTTTATGGATTTCACCTACAAATGTGGCATCCCTAAAAAATGAAGAAGAGTATGAATAATTCAACATGGGTAACGATGGCATCTTAAGGAGGCAGGATGAGGCCACACAACCTGAATTCATTTAGCTCACCGAGAAAAGCTTCAGTCCATCTTCCTCGTGACTGAGAACTGCATCCTCATGCAGCAACGTCTGCTCTACTTAATGCAAAACAGCACTTAATTATTCAGCTCAAAAGCCTGACACGCTCAGAGGCAGAACAGTCTTTGTTTATTTGTGAAACTCCCACTTCTCCATCCGGGAAAGCTACAAAACATGACAATGATTTTACAGCTCATCCTATGACACCAATGTATCAACAGGGTTCACCTGCCCTAAGGGGGAGCCAGGTGAAGTAATCCTCATAGCTCATCTCTCCCCAGGAAAAACGCCAACAGCAGAGCATCCATTCTGCATCTTAAGTATCAGAGCACGAAGCACTGTCACAACTTACTCTGAAGCACTTGCCTCTATGGAGATAAAGCAGAAAACAATTCCATGCTGATCTCTAACTCAAGGAGTGGTGGGATATGGGCCTCGTGGCTCAGAAGTTACCCAGCTCTGAAGTCTTTGGGTTCTTACAGGGAATCAACCACAAACACTGCTTGCACTTGATGACATCTGCTTCCCCACTGTGGCGGCAGGACCACCGAGAAGCCGTTGCATAAAGCCAGCTCAGACAACATGCAGGATTTCTGGCAGCACTCTTCAGCAAAGGCTAAATCTAAAAAGAGGTTCTCCCTTTTTATTGTTTTTTTGCTTGAAACAATTTGGCATTAACAAAGGCTTGAGAAGAAGTAGCACCACATTCTGGATGCTGAGGTCCTGGGATGAGCATGTCTGAAATAGAGCAGGCACTTCTAATTGAAGATACACTGAAAAGACAACACCACAAGTTACAGATAAAACCACTGCTGCATATGCTTTTCATTTAAGCACCAATAAGTATATATACACATATGGATGTTAGGATTCCTACCAGCGAACCCAAAGTTCAAAGCAGAGAGCAAGGCAGGCATCATTATGTGAAGCTAAACACAAGCAAAACCATTCCCTTCCAAGCCTTTCTGCCACAGGATCTGGAGGCTTTACAGATGTAATCTTTTGGAAAAATATATTGTTCCAATCCAAAAGCAAAAAGGAAATGAAATGCAGCTGACACCTTTTTCCTTATTTTCATGTGTGCCACATCACTCAGCACTGCAAGCATCTCTCTTTTACTTAAATCCTCTTCAAAAACAAAACAACAACAACAAAAAAAAGAACAATCCAACACATCCCCTTTATTCATTTAAAAAAACATGGTTTTGAAAGTTTTAGCAATAAAAAAGGGATCCTGCTTAAAAATCTATAGAACTTGTCTAGCAACATAAACTGATTTCTTTGGGTTAGAGATGACCCCATACAAAACCCCAAATTCACAACACTCACAGTGCAGGAGAGTCTGGCTACAGACCACTTTTCTACTTTAGATTAAACTCTTCCCTTAGGTTTACATACCCCACTGCTACCAGCTCCAACATAAGTAGAATACGTAGCCCTCACAGTAGTATTTTCCTTAAGTGGTAATGGATATGTTTTAGCTTTCAGACCGAAAAACCACTCTGGGCCATGTCAGAAAGAACTCTAGGGTCACAGAGACTTATGGCTGACTCTTTAGAGCAAACTTCGAGCAGACTGCACAGCAGTTATACAAGCAATCAAGAAATGAATCTCTTATTTGGCATTTCTCTATCGATATCTCTTGGGCCTGTGACGTGAAGGTCATTCACCGTGAGGCAGATACAACGTACGCCAATGGGTTCTGCTTGGCTGAGATGAAAGACTTTCATGCTCCTGAATATAAAGCGATGAACAGTGTTTCCAGCTGTCCCTGAAAGGCCTCATCCTCTTCCCATCACAAAACTTGGCTCTTCAGCATCATCTTCTTTCTCTTCCTCCTCCTTGCTATCCTCCTCCTCCTCCTCGCTGCTGGCTTGCTCTTGAGATTGATCAGGTTCTAAAAACACAAGTTTGAATTGGTAACAGATTCCCAGGTGTCTTCCTTGTTAAGGATTTCACAACAGAATAATCTCAGGTGCTCAGCAAACGTGTATGAGGTCACACTAATTAGTAGGGATGGATAACATATTCCCATGTGTCTTCCTTGTTAAATATCTCACAACAAAGTAGTCTCAGATACTAAGGAAACATGTATCAGGTTATATTAATTCTCCCGAGTGATGCAGAGCTTAGAATATCAAATTCTCCCTTGGAGAAATATTCCCTTACCTCCAGTGTTACCACTGTGCCAAGTCCACCATTAAACAACTCCACCTCCCATGGAATGTTATTTCAGAGGTTAAGTCAAACGCTCAAGTGATAGATTGCCTCACTCCCAACCTCACCTCTGTGTGCCAGCATGAACTTCCCAGTATCACAGAGTACTGGTAGAGACTGCAGGCACTGGGAAGCCATGGGCAAGGCTCAGGGTATTTCTACACTTTACAAGTTTACAGAAACTCCACAAGGTGCCATTAACTTTACAGACTGGATTTTGTAACACAAGTACAGGAACTCGTTAAGATATGGGTAAGATTAATGAGAGTCACAGGAAACAGGAGGCCAGGCTGGATGGGACTTTGAGCAACCTGGTCCAGGGGAAGGTGTCCCTGCCCATGGAACTGGATGAGCTTCAAAGTCCCTCCCAACCAACCCATTCTATGAGATGATTCTAGGAAACTCGTGAAGCCTGCCAGGAGAGCAGAAAACAACTACTAGAAATTAATGAACAGATAAGGAAAATTAGGTACGGCATAAAGTGGGACCTGACTCTAACAGCCATTCTCTGCTCCCAGCAGCTCTTGCACCTTTACCGTTCCTCAAGGCAAGTCCCACTCAGCTCCTGCTGACACGTAGGATTTAGGATTAGTGATCTGATGCCACCGCGTGGTGAAGGTCTGTACTTCCATTTGTTATCAGGGGTCTAATGCACCTTTTAACAGCTGATCTTACCTAGTGCCAACCTTTATTCTTAATGGTTTTACTACAACAAAGGTGAAAGATGGCAACTCAGAGGCTTTATTTATCCATTTAAAAAGGAAGATGAATGCTTGCCTGCCACATCCAACGAATGTATTTCAATTCATTTGGAAAAACTCAGATCTCAGATCTCAACCCAGGACATGCAAAACTAGAAGATGACAAGCCTATTCTCAGTCGACTAAAGGTGGCTTTTGGGGGCTTCTATCTCCAGAGATTACTTTTTTTCCCCCAGTTATTATTCTTTCAAGTAGAGAACCACAAACTGTAAAGAGCTAAGAACTGTTCTAAAGACAGGGGAGTTTGGATTCTGGCTTCCAGAGATGACTGACTTGTGCCAAACAAAACCACTCCAGCCCAATGACTGGTACAGAGCAGTCCCACAGCATGGTGCTAGTCCCTGAGCCAGCTCCCTTCTCCACCACTCCCTAAAGAGATGGGTATTCTGTTTTGTTCCCTCAAAGTGAACAAAAGTACATTGATTCACACCATAAATTCTCCTCCCAGCTGCAGTTCATCAACGAGTAGCTTCAAAAAAGCCCCAGAACCAAACCAAAACACCCGAACTATCCAACTGTGCTACATTCACTTGCTGTCACAAGTAAAATTAACCTAGTGATTAATTTGTCCTCCCATGTTTATATGGGAGCCTGGCAGTGGTTTAGTTGAAACAGGTCCAATTCTGAAAAGCAAAGCAGAAATAAGGTAGAATTATCAGACAAGTCACTGTTCTAGCAGAATTACCAGAAAGTGCTGTAACTTTACGAATTACTGCAGAGTTAGTGTGCTAATCCACAAAGGGCAACTAATTGAAGGAGCAAGCTAAAATACACTGACTGAAAGGAAGCAACAAGTATTCAGAAGTTTGAGCAAACAGTTGCACTGACATGGCTGAACACTGGTTTTCAAGGCTGTAGGAGAATGGAGGCAGTCAGGTCTTTCATGTTTATTTCTCTGTGAAATAAAAGTCGTTTGGAACAGATGGCACCAAGGTGGCTCAGTTTCTTACACACAAAATCGTAACTCAGTTTCCTGCTGTCCAAGTTGTGCATTTTTCCACCTGTTTTCCCATACACATTCAAAATACACTTAAAAAAAAGAAAAGCCTTTAACAATAGTGCCTTTTTTAGCAGATGATCTTCTAAATCTGCAGTTCGTCAGAAGAGCTGGGGCAAATCATCCACAAAACAAAACCCACATTCAACAAACTTGGATTCCAAGGTTTGCTGTCCAAAATTTTCCCTAACAAAGGGAAAAATTCACAAGCAGACGAGTTATTCGTAAGATTAAATCTCAACATGATTGGCTTTCAAAGAGGACTTTTGAAACATCAGCTAAAATAACAAGCTTAATGGCTCAGTCTTCCTATCAACATACGGAGAATGCTTGGGGCAGGAGGTGGAACAAACCCTTCTAGGCTTCAATTAGGGAGCAGAACTAAGTCTTCAGAAAAGAAAACTAAATTTCACTGACCTTTTTCTTGCTTCTTTTGTTCAAGTTTATTTTTCTTGGCTTGCAGTTTCTTCTCTTTCAACTTCTGGCTATAAGGCAAAGGCAAAGACTCTTCTGCAAATCAACATTGTAATGCTTCTGCACATGCATTCACACGCTGATAAAGGACATATTACAGAGATCTTGAAAAGGCAGACTTCAGAAGAGAAGTTCAATTTAAACTGAAAATTCAGCAAGAGCAAACTTAGACACATGATCAACAGAAACGTTTCTACGTTGCTTTCAGTCTAATGGATTATTTTTTAATAAGTCTTCCATGATGCCACTGCAACCAAAACTATATGATACACAAGAACGTCCAAGAACACAGAAGGAACAAAAACGAAACTGCCCCTACATTTTAGCTACTCAATCTAATAAACAAAAGGAGAAAACAGAATCATAGAAGGGCTTGGATTGGAAAGGGCCTTAAAGATCATTGAGTTCTCAAACCCCAGAGTGCTGGAACTAAGCACTGAAAAAAAATGAAGCAATATATAATTTAATTGACAAAAAAATAATGCAGTATGCTTTGACCTTCATCTTTGGCTGTACTTCATCAATATGTTGAGCCCTAGGAGTAACATTAGGTGTAAAAGGGAATTTCAGTTCATACAAGCCAGTTCTGTTTACCTAGCAAAGGTAACCAGGCAATCTAAATGCAGACACAAGGCAGAGCAACCTGGGATTCATGTTCCTCTCTCAACACCATAAACAAACTCTCTTGAAACAGAGAGCCAAGTATGTACCTGTTAGGTTACAACAGAAGAGAAAGGGTGGTGAGGGAAGTTAGAGGGCCTCCTACAGGGCAAAGCCACTTGGTACCTGCACCCCTACATAAGGGGGACAAGGAGAAGTCAGTGTTTAGGCAGCATCTGCTGTTTGAACAGTTGTTCTCCATCTCAGACAGAAAAAAGGCAGCAGGCCAGAACTGACTTGCTGGCCATCTGTTGGACCACACTAAATTAAAGTAAGATGGCAACAGTGTTTGTGCTGTGCACTTTTGTGCTAACACACCAGTGAGTCACTCTGCACAGGCCTTTCTGCAGCAACTCTCAGCTACAAGGTGTAAAACTCTTCTCAAAGGAGGAAGAGGCCAGACCCTCTGAAAGAGCTGAGCCATGATACGCTGCTATTTCTGACATGTATGGTGGACACAGACCATGGAATTTAAATTCTTGTGGCACTGCATGGCAATGCTCATACTATTTCTTGAGAGCACCAATCTTTGTATCTTTGTCTAACACTTAAGAGAAGGAAGGATTTAATATTTATTTATTTTTCCATCTAACTTACTAGACTTGACCTGCCAAACATTTCAATGAAGTAGGTAGAAGCAGCTCCTGATTTTAACAATACTGCACCCACCAGTGGCCTTTTCAGTATTCACAGACTGAACTGGACTAGTCACACTGACAGTCTACAGAGGACAGCATCAGGCCCCACCACGCTCTGCTAGTCTGAACCCATATGTGTACCCATTAAGCAGCACCCATTTTTGCACTTAAGCTGCTTGCTCTCAGCTGTTCCAGGTGTTTATTTAAGCCAGCTGTACACACAAACCTTTCCAGACATCATTATAACAAATATGCAGTGAGGCATGTTGCAGGCAACACCACAGTGTCAGCAAAAGCTGCTCAACCAGCCAAAAGTAACCACGCCAGCAAAGCCTGTCAAGTTTACAGCTACCTTTAGAAACCAAACAGTGACATTAATAAAATTAATTTCCACAGCCAGACTTCTCAGCTGATAGATGTAGGCACAGAATGACAGCATTTAACCAAAGCATGCAGCTACAGATGAGGCACGGGGCATGAGGGTTTCCATGTCAAGCCTCCTGGGAACAATCTGCCCTTACCGCTTCCTTCTGCGTTTTGCTGTTTGTTCTTCTGCAATCATCTTATTCCTCTCCAGTTTCTTCTGGAATTCCTCATCTAGTCTTTGCTGTAATTGATCACATGTCATACTTTGGTCACAATCTAAGTTAAAATACTTATTTTAAAAGTCATGTCCTTTTAGGGAGAAGTGTTTTTAGCAAAATACAGAAGGGAGCTTTGCCAGATTTTGTCTGGCTGCTTCTTTATACAAAAGCCATATTCCTAGGGATGACTACAGCATTTTGAACCCGCAGCCTGTGCCAAACATTGAAGCCTGTAGAGGGAGGTATCCTCACCAAAACAGATGAGGGAGGTTGGGCTTCTGCCCTAAAAATGTTTCAGTAAAAACAAGAGAGTAATTTGAGACACAAACAGTAACATACAGATCAAAGGACTGATCTTGGCCAAGGGAGAGTAGAACATCAATGCCCTCTCAAAGAGGTGTCACGCTACTCAACCAAGACTTAACAGAAAGAGATTCAGACTCTATGCACAGGCACTTGCTTTGATTCTTTCTCTGCAAGACAGCAACATTAGGGATTTCTAGTATGTAAAGTATTTTCAAAGCAACCTGACAACACACATTCACGTGCAGTCTTACTGTGTGCTAGGACTCCAGTGAACAGAGAAGATGGAGCACGTCTGACACAACGCACCAACTGTTTCAATCCCAACAAAGACACCACATATCACACACTCCTACAGTTCTCCTCTGGTAAGGGATGGTTTGGAACTGAATTATTTGTACATGGCTTTAAAGGAAAAAAAGATTTGCAATGAACATCAAATAGCTGGGGGCTGGAAGTGATAAAGAGTCCCGCTGACCTTCTCAGCCATGGCATCCATGAAATCCTGCCTCTGGTACTCTCGGCGACGAAGATGCCGGTACACATGGAACTCCCCACTCCCAGCTCCAGCACTGGAACCTACAACAAAGAAGAGTTAGTCTACCAGAAAATAATGCATAGTAGATGCTCACAGATGACTACATCTAGATGCTGAGGGATGAGATGCACTGTAAGATGAAGATCTACAAACACTGAGTGCGTCGCTGTTGCATATAGAAGCTCGAATCGTGCACAATGAAAAGCCAAAGTGAGCTGCAAAACCTCACACTCGTGTGTTGCTGCAGCTTCTACTGATCAGTTACTCCCCTAGAGAGAATCCAGTCTTAGCTGGGTATTGAGGCAGTAAAAGAGCCAGAAATCAAATGCACACCCCATTCTCTTAGAGGCAGAGGTAAGCAAAAATATCCTACTGAGGCTGCTTCTGACTAATTTTCAGTACCTTATATGAAAAATAAAGGTCAGCAGAAAGGTGTTAAACCCTATCATATTAAACTTTCCCATGCAAGACAGATATCACTGACAGTTTTTGACCGTTTCTTCCTAGATGAAATCCCTAAAGCTTTCTCTTTCCGGCATCAGTCTGCACATTGAAGTCTCACAAGAGCTTTCAACATTGCACTCCACTCTCTTCCTCTGTCTCCCGAGCCATTTCTCCATGCAAAGCACACAAATACACGCCTCAAAGAAGACACCTAGTGATTAAAACATGGCAGCTGCGATCAATAGGGGTGCTCATGATACCAAGAGAATCCCAACACGTCACATGCTCCCAGAAAAACAAGACAGTTCAAGCCCACAGCAAAGCTATTTGACAAAGCCATGAGGGAATTACAAAAAGCAGAACAGTTGGTTCAAAAGAGTGTAAAAGCTTTAGTCCAAGATGAATTATTCTGCAATAAGAACAAGTCAGCTTCTAGAAAGGATCCTTAATAAGGATGAAGGTCCCAAAGAAAGACAGAATTCTACATGCAGATATAATTTATACCACAACTACTATATTCAATCCCTGCAGCTAAAAGTAAAGTGTAAGCAGAATATTTTTGTAGGGTTCCTTGCACAGCTGCCAGCTCCCTACCCGACCACATACAATCATACCCTCTGCACATGCCTGCTTCTCACTGCCCGAGGACTGAAAGCAGTCAAAAGAGGGAACTCACGATTATAAGTTTCCGGAGCACTCACATATCCATGGAAAGGACAGATTTACTTATCATCATTTACTTGTCATCACCAGAGCAGAGCATATTTCATTGCATGCACTCCACACGCTGGAGTGCCACAGGCATTATGCACTTTGCAGTCAGACAGCAAGCAGGGAAGTGGAACCCACGAACCAAATAACACCCGAAAAAGCAATTCTCGAGGCACATTTCGTACCTCTTCAGCAAAATGAGCAACAACAGAAAACCATCTCTGGCCTTTTCTGTTAAACACTTTTCTAAGTTTAACGTAGCTGACCCTAGAGTTATCTGAAGAGTATTGTCTTTACCCATCACATCTCTAACGAACTCCGGGGGAGGTCGTGGTGCCCATTCGTTCAGTTTTTCAGGAATTGGTACAGTCTTTTCCTGCAAGAACAAACCAATCAGTTATTGGCATCTTCTAGGAGCAAAGTCTGCAATTTTAACCCATTGCTGGAAGGTATAAGTGTGACAACAGCCTCTTCCATCAGATCTCAGAAGGAGCCCAGCTGTAGTAATTTCTTCATGCACAGGGATCAGGAGCAGGCAGAAAACGAGAACCAGAAGGTATCCTCCCTGTTGACCTCCATTCAGGCCTGGAGGTCAACAAACCCCAGGAGGTTTAGGAGTGTCTGTGCTGCTTTTCAGTATGGAAACTAGAAGGAAGCAAATCAGCACCTCCAAGCATTGCAGACACTGAGTATGCTCCCACTACCAGTAGTCTGGGAAACGATGAAAAGCGTTTGTGCACCTCCCGTGACAGCTCTATGGAGGACGGGGAGAAGCAGGGAAGGGAGAACTCATGGTACAAGGTCAGAGGAAGAACATGGTGCCGGGATGTCTCAGCCTGCTCCAGCCCACACAGAGGGAGGGCGACAGTCACCACCTGACAAACACCTCCTCCTCAGCACAAGGACCAAAACACCCGGGGAGAGGAACCATGGTCGTGCTCCCCGCTGTTCAAAGCCCAGCGGGCAGGGCACCGAGGGGCCGGTCCTCCCCACGGCTTCCTGGAGAAGGGTCTCTCCCCTCACAGCACCCCGGGAAAGGCGGGTCCCTCTCCCCTCACGCAGACCCGCAGTGTGTGTTTGTGGGGGTCGCCCCTCTCCCCTCGCAGACGTGGGGAGACTGTAGCAGCACCGGTCCCGCTCCCTCACGGCCCCCGGGGGAGCGGGTGTCAGCGGTGCGGGTCCCGCTCCCTCACGGACGCGGGGAGGAGGAAGGGGAGGTCGGTTCCTCTCCCCTCAGGGACCCGGGGGAGGAGGCAGCGCGGGGTCCATCCTCCTCCCCTCACAGAGCCTG
>NW_009918287.1:1385-1599 GCF_000696875.1 Nestor notabilis | reverse complement strand
TGAAGGAAGGACCGGGAGCCAAAATCCCACTGGGCAGCACCAGCTTGTCCCCCCCAGGGCCATCACCTGCCTGCACATCTCACTATGTGCTGGGCACCATGTGTGTCCCTGTCCTCACTCACCTCATAGGTGCTTGTGATGCGCAGACGGTAGAAGACAGGGATGAAGACGTGTGCTGGGATGAGCAGCCCCAGGAAATAGGAGCAGCCGAGGA
>NW_009918287.1:731-946 GCF_000696875.1 Nestor notabilis | reverse complement strand
GGACCCGGCGCGGGGGGGCCAATCTGGATGAGGAACGTCCCTTTAACCCTTCTCCTCCCTCTGGGCTGGGCTCGGCACCACTCATCCACCCACTCACCCGTCCTTCAAGGGAGACAGGAACCTCTTCGCACCGAGGCCATGATTGCAAAACCAGTCCCACCTAGGACCCTGGCGGCACTGGCTAAGGCAGCCCAGCAGAACCAGCCCCCCGGTGG
>NW_009918287.1:0-221 GCF_000696875.1 Nestor notabilis | reverse complement strand
CCCCCCTGCCACAGGCAGATCCTCAATGTTCCTGGCTTCATCATAGCAGAGATGATGGGGCAGCCAGGCAGTCCCAGGAGCAGGGTAGAGAGGGGGCACAAGCAGAGACACCCCTTCAACCTCCACCAGTGAGCAGGCAGCTGTGGAGAGCAGTGGCGCAGGCACCAGCAGAGCAGGGGGTGCAGGATGCAGAGGTGCTCCATACCTCTGTTGTGGTGGGG
>NW_009918286.1:1510-16041 GCF_000696875.1 Nestor notabilis | reverse complement strand
ACTGCTGTAGCTGAACCCAGGACACATAGTCTTCCTCCTTAGAGGTAAGCCACAAAGACAGTGTGCTTTCAAACAAAAAAATGTCAAGCACAAACTTAATGGGGAAGATCAGTGACCTTCTTAATAGAGGAAGTCAAACTGACAATTCTTCTGGTCTGCTCTAGCAGACCAGACTTACTGATATAAAAGGGATGCTGCTTATGAATTTAATAGATACCACAGGAAAAGACAGTTTCTACAATTTTCCTGCTGAATGTTTTGAAGGAAGATGGCATTAAAGGCTAACATCCTTGCGTCTGTTCTCAGAATGTATATGCTTTTATTAAAAAAACAAACAACCTCCCTGTGGAATATTTTAGCTGTGATTAAGTCTTTGGAAAGGAGAAGCCTGTTTACAGAGCAGCCTCTGACAAAGTTTTCTTATGCCTTGAACCCAGCAGATCCCAAGTATGTGAAAACAATTAGGGAGAAAAGCATTACTGTTTTTCAGTTACTTCTCAGTTTTTACCTTAAGGAATGTGTGGCAGTATTCAGCTGCAGCTGAACTACAAACTAAGAATTGTTTTTTACTATATCAATACCTCAACAGGTTGGCCAAGTGGCAGATGAAGCACTGGAGGCCTTATCCAGTACCCTAGCAAAGATGGAGCCTGATCCAGATGAAAAGAAGCCTGCTGTGGACAAAGTTAAGGTAGAGAAAGAATCAGACCTCAAAAAACAGACTGCTGATGTAATTATCTTCAGTGTTACTGTATTTCCTCAGACTAGAAACAATTTAGAGGTAATACTTCAACTTTTTTTTTTTTTTCAAAAAAACCCAAAATTTATTTGTGAAACCAGTTGTGTTCTGCTTAGGAAGTACTAGTAGGATTTCAGCACAGGCAGTATATTTTCTTGATAATTTTGACTGTTACAGTACAACTTTTCCCTCAGCTTCGGAAAACTACATCTGTTTACTGTCTTACTGCTGAACAAAAGCAGAATTAACATGTGTTTCAGAGGTAGCAATATTGTGGCCTTTATTTCAAAAGAAACCAAATTTATGATTGGTTTAAATTAGGAATGATACCTAAAACTGGCTATTGCCACTTACCTTGTTATTTTAACAGGGAGCCTTAAGCAACTCACTCAAGTATGTTTTCTGTCTTAAGAGAATGCTGTTCATAGTCCCAGTCTGAATACTTCCATTTGCCACCCCAAACCATGGGCCAAGTAATATTGACTGGAGCCACAAGTAGAAAGGAAAGCTCTTCGAGTGGGCTGGAACTCCATCAAACAGAAGTTCGCAAAGTTGGCTTTACTACCTTTTAGAATCACAGGATCATAGAATAGTTAGGGTTCGAGACGACCTTAAGATCATCTAATTCCAACCCCCCTGCCATGGGCAGGGACACCTTGCACTAAACCTTGTCACCCAAGACCCCATCCAGCCTGGCCTTGAACGCTGTCAGGGTGGGAGTATTCACAACTTCCTTGGGCAACCCATTCCAGTGCCTCACCACCCTCACTGTAAAGAATTTCTTCCGTATATCGAACATAAACTTCCCCTGTTTAAGTTTGAACCCGTTACTCCTTGTCCTGTCACTACAGTCCCTGATGAAGTCCCTCTCCAGCATCCTTATAGGCCCCCTTCAGATACTGGAAGGCTGCTAAGGGATCTCCACGCAGTCTTGTCTTCTCCAGGCTGCACAGCCCCAACTTTCTCAGCCTGTCTTCATACGGGAGGTGCCCCAGCTCCCTGATCCTCCTCCGCGCACCCTGATCATCCTCGTGGCCCTCCTCTGGACTTGGTCCAGCAGCTCCATGTCCTTTTTATGTTGAGGACACCAGAACTGCACACAATACTCCAAGTGAGGTCTCATGAGAGCAGAGTAGAGGGGCAGGATCATCTCCTTTGACCTGCTGGTCACGCTTCTTTTGATACAGCCCAGGATATGGTTGGCTTTCTGGGCTGCGAGTGCACACTGCTGGGTCATATCAAGCTTCTCATCGACCACCATCCCCAAGTCCTTCTCCGCAGGGCTGCTCTGAATTTCTTCTCTGCCCAACCTGTAGCTGTGGCTGGGATTGCCCCGACCCATGTGTAGGACCTTGCACTCCGCTTGGTTGGACTTCATGAGGTTGGCATCAGCCCACCTCACAAGCATGTCAAGGTCCCTCTGGATCCCATCCCTTCCCTCCAGCCTATCAACAGAACCACACAGCTTGGTGTCATCGGCAAACTTGCTGAGGGTGCACTCAATCCCACTGTCCATGTCACCGGCAAAGATGTTGAACAAGATTGGTCCCAGCACCAATCCCTGAGGGGCACCTTTGCATGCAGCCCAGATAGCTGTTAAAAGGATTCCAAAAGAAGTCGAGGGTTAAGACGGGTATAATGCTATTTTTGATTGGTCTGTGGTTGTCTATTTACTTAATTCTGTTGATCTTCATTGAAATAGGTAGAGCTACTTCTGATATATACAGGAAGGAACCAGCAGAGAAATGAAGGCTTTCTCAAGACAATAGGCTTTCTTTTAATTATCACGAGATTTTTATCTGGTAGCTGGATTAGAAAGACTAACTTGAATCAGGAGACCGAAGACCTGGAAAGCTTGCTCATCTGCATTTCTGTTGGGATGTAGTTATTTATTTTTATCAATATTATTTTGATTTTGCCTTCATAGGAGAAAACCAAACAGGAACAACACAAAAAACTGGGTGAAGATGAAGAAACAATTCCTCCAGAGTACAGATTAACAAAAGCAAAAGTAATTTATTTAAAGTGCTATTTTACTCTTACTTTCCTTTTTTTCCTAAGAATACATAGATGAAACTGAAACTTCATTTCAATTTCATATGTTGATGTTCAGTTCAGCCATTTTTTTAGCATATAAAAATTCCAGTTTGTAGTTTCTGAATATCTGACATCTATCATTAGATGCCTGCGTAGGCACAGAAGTGGTTTGGATGTAAGTCCCTACACATGAATAATTAAGGCTGAGATTAGTACCCTGGAATCTTTCATTAGCTCTCTGTATTTTAGAACTTAATAAATTGTGATTGGTTAAAGCTGTTAAAAAGTGCTTTAAGATGGTATGTTTGCAAACATCACCACATGACTCATTTGACATAAGTGGGTAGTTTAGGTGTAGCCAGGATTTTCACAATATCTGCCACTGTTGTTCACAACAGATGGTGTTGTGAAAAGATAGGGCATTTCTGAACGCTGTGTTTGGCATCATTGTTACCAATAGCAATAGAGGCTAGGATTTTATTTATTAATTGTGCTATTTTTATGGAAATTGAAACATGAAGTAGGGAAACTCAGAATCCCACACTGAATCACTTCCCAGCGCTCAGATATTTTTAAGTTACAGAACCTGCATTTATTAAATGATACTTTGAGTAACAGCAATAGATGGTAGAGGTTGCTATAATACTCTGTTCACTGAGTGCTCTCAGAGTACTTATATTGAAAGTCATTTAAAGATTGCTTGGTATAATACAAGGGGATTTTTATTTTGTAGGGTAAAGATGGAAAACCAGTCTTACCAAAACCAGAAGAAAAGTCTCAGGTAAAAAAGTGAATATTTGGAATATTTGGAATGTTTTCATTCATTAGTTACTTACCCAAATGTCAGTAAGGTTTCCCAGTTTTCAGTTAAAAAATGGAGAGACTGTGTTACCTGCTCACTTTTTAGTAGATCAGAATGCTTACAAGCCTCTTTCTTTTTGTTTTTAATCTTAGCCTATGAGTGAAAATGATCTTTTAGAGGGTTTGTCAGAAGGATTTTCCTATTCTCCATCACCATCTGCACCATTACCTACAGCAACTGTAATAAAGGTGAGTATATTTGATTTCTGAAAATTTGTTTTATTTTCAACAATCTTGATATTTTACTTGTTTTCCTTAAAGTTCATGTAAGCGTTCTTTAATGAAATTCAGCAACTAAAAATTTAAAATATTTTTTGCAATAAACTAATAGGAGAGCAGGACTTTAATAATGAGAAAAAAACCTACGTAAGTTAGTTGTCATCTTTTAACAGCTGCTTGCGTAAGTAATGCTTTGCAGTTGAGAATTTTAAAAGCGTTACTTGGGAATATAGATGGGCTTGGTGAAGTCTTAGCTCCTCTGAAGTTATATTAAAGCTGCCTCTGACTTAAGCTATGGCAAGGTTTAACCCAGTAGTTGGGAGGGAAGATTGAACATGAACAAACTGAGGTGCAAACCAGCTGTGCAGTCCTTCACAGAAAGAGGCTTTGATCTGAAATAAGTAGAGCTTTGAAGAAAAATGAAGTCATAGAAATAAAGAGGATGGGCATTGCATTTTAGAGGTGTGGAATTTGATGCATGTTTTTCTTTTAATCCTCTGTGTTAGTAACGATGCTGTGTCTTGTTTCAGAAAACCAGGAAGGGCAAAGATTCTGCAGATTCCTCTGACATTATCTCTGCTGCTACAGTTTCTTCAGTGCGCTCAGAAGCTTCTCTAGCTTCTACCTCCGTAAGCAACCTTTTCCATAAATCCTATTCTGAAATTCAGAATTGACTAATGAAGAGAGATGGGAGCATGTTCCGGACAGTTTTATTGATACAGACTGTGGCACAGTTAAACACTTTATTGCTAATACTGGCAACTGGGAGGAAAGAAAATGTTCCCGTTGGGTGGAAAAAAAAAAGTGAATTTGTGGACAGAGTTACAAAGCACATTGGAGGATGTCTGCATTTCGTTTCTATGGGTCAGTGCAGGTAGTTACCTATGTGCAGGTGGTTTCATTTTGTAGCTTGGGCCCTTAGCACCTTTCTTTTCCTAGTTAGGTAACAAAAATTATGAGAACATTTAAGATAATAATAGTATAGCCATCACCATAGTGGCAAAGTCATTTGTAAAGGAGGAGTCCAAGGTTAAAGAAGGGACAGGCAGCACCAGCACCTCCTTTTAATACCAGAACTTCCCTTTCTTGCATTTAGTGGTCATGTTGCCTGGCTCATTTTTTTCCCCATTTTGATCTGTGCAGTTGTGCACTAGTGTTTCCAGCCTAATTTGAGAGGGGACTATAAAGGTTCTCCCACCTGCATTATTATTGGTTTTATGGGCTTTTTTTCTAACTGTTTTTTGAGTAAAGCTGGTGTGAATTGGCAAAAGATATATATTCTGAAGATAAAAATGTTAGTGAGTTCTAATTAATATTGACACTTCTTTAGGAACTAATCTTCAGTGATAATGATGTTTGCAAAATTAATGGTGATTGCCAAAACCTAGTCTTTTCATACAGCTGTTCTCATTAGATCATTTAGGCGTATGTGTAACAAAAGAAAGTCATTAAAATACATTCCATAACCTCTTCTTGAAATTATGTTTTCTGTAGGTCTAAATATTCTGCGATTGTTTTCCCCACTATTGCACTACATTGTAATTACAAAGGGAGAGCTGATTGGTCATTGTTCACTGAAGTTGACAGTTCATTAGTCAGTACTTGTATTAGCTTGGTGAATTGAATTATTTTTACAGCAGATTTGTGTTCATGAATGTGTTCATACTTTGTTAGGGAGGGAAAGAGATGGATGAAGCCTTGGATCTCCTATCTCATTCCCTGGGACAGAGGGAACCTGAGCCTGATGAGAACAAACCGGTTGTGGACAAAGTAAAGGTAACAAAAGATACTCTGAAACTTGTGCAATCTGGTGGGGAAAATAAACCAAACAAACAACTGAAAAAAAAAACAAAAGAAAAAAAACCCAAACAAAATCTGAGCTACTTACCTTACTTGTTGGGGGTTTTGGGGTTTTTTATGGTTTTTTTTTTTTAATATTGTAATACGTCTTACACATTCATAGGAGCATACAGCATGTGATTTTAGCTACAGAAGTAAGATGCCTAGTGAAAAAATAATATACTTTTATGTTGTCCTACATATAGGCATGTCAGCCACTCTTGGTCCAACTGGATTACCTGTGTGTTTTGTGACAAATGTTGAATTAGTTAATATATATAAGCCACTTAGGGGTGGGTGTTTAAATATTAAAGGAAATTGCAATAATTTGTTTTCAGTGCCTTTTATTGACATTATTCTAATTATTTTTCAGGTGTCTTCTCTGGCATCTGTTAAAAAAATTAATTTTGTAGCCTTCTTTTTGTCAAACTTGGACTTGTATAACCCCACAAAAAACAAGTTTGTCAACAGATGTCTTCATTTAATCAGTCCCATTTTTTAACTTGCTTGTTTCTGCTTGCTTTGTCTTCATTTGGTCTTTCTTCATGTAATTGTATAAAGACCTTGCCTCTAATAAGAAAATCAGGCACATTTCTGTGTAATAGTAATAGTAAATTGTAAACTGAACTACTTAAGAAAAAGGATGTTACTGGAAGAAAAAAACCCACCGTAAGATGCCCATTAATAAATTCAGGCTGGAATCCAGAAGGAGATTTCTAATCTCAGACCAGGTTCCTGTGCAGAGTTTATTGGCTGCCTTTGGGGTAGGTAGTAGGCAGCCTGGGTAGCATTGTCTCTTGCCATAGCAGAGGAATGAATGCTTGATGTGTGAGATCTCAGCAGCTGCTGTGCTTCAGTGGAGCTGTAGGAGCCCAGCTTTCTTCATGTGGTGTTCTTCATAAAAGATAGGGAAAATGCCTATGTTCAAAAAATGAAAACAAAAAAATCTTTAAAATGTCTTCATTAACAAATACAAAAGTACTCTTCAACAATGTGCTTAAAAAACTACTTGTATGTAAACCAGGTGTTTTGTTTGGGACATTTCTGGTGTGTTTCCCAGAAATCTATGCAGCATAAATTGGAAAATAAATGTAGTGGAAGAAATGCTTCCCTCCTTGATGGAGTCTCCAGAGCTTGTGCTACTCTGGCTTCGAGTTGTGTTGGATATGAAACTGAGCCTGGCTTTGAAGTCCAATGAGAAGTATAGGCCACTCATGATCAGTTTGGGCATGAGGTGGATACGTACCCTGAGTTCTGCTGAAGGTACTGGGGTGCATTCATGGATAAGACATTGCAGGAATGTTGTCTTTGTGTTAAAGCTACAGTGCATGGATGAGATTTGATGCAGAAGTATAGAATAACTACTTTTAGCCATATTGTTGAAAAGGAGAACTGAAAATTGATATAACTTCTTTTTTGTTTATTTTGGCATTCTGCTGTTTATGTATGTCTAACTTACTAAATGTGTACACTTAATTGAGAGCTAGTAACTTTAAAACTTTCAGGCCTGAAACACACTTCATAGTGAAATAAATATATGGGGTTTTTTCTGATAGTTTTAAAATTTTAAAAAAGGTTCTGTCCTACATTTAATTGAGTACTCTGACTACTGTTTGCTAATATTTCTAACATAAATACTCAAGCTGTTAAAAACTTAAATGCTTTCAGGAAAAGGCTAAATCTGAACACAGAGACAAACTTGGAGAAAGAGACGATACTATCCCACCTGACTATCGAGAACTTCTGGAGTCAGGTGAGCAGGTAAGGAAAAGTTAGTTTTATTAAGTTTGTTAGTTTGGACTTGCAACAGCATTAATCTGTGCGTATGAGCGAGTTTGTCCTCATTGGTTTTATGAGAAGAGGGAAGCTGAGGAAGTGTGTACTGTATTTTTATATTTGTGTTAAACATGTAAATATCCTACAGATAGAGTAGCTCTGTATATCCTTGCATGCATTTAATTCAAAAAACAAACCAAAAAGAGTAGGTTTTGCTTTGCTGTTGGGTTTTGGGGAATTTTGTTTTGTTTTGTTTTGTTTTGTTTTAATTGAGCAGTCTGAACAAATACATCACTTTGAACCATCCGGTAGCCATCAGTGTCCTGCAGATTTAGCAGTAGAGATGCCAGTGACACTGTAGCTGCTCTGGAAAACTAGGTGAAAAAAAGTGTCACGTCTTAAACAGCTTGTCTTTATAATCTGCTTTTAAAGAGGACATACTTGCAAACTGTGGGTAATAATGCTTTATTCATTCCAAGTAGTTTCATTCTGAGTTTGGAAATAAAGCATAATACAGGTATTACCTTAGTGGTATACCTAAAGCCCTGTAAAACTGCTATTCACTGGAGCATGTGGCTGCTCTGACAGTGATTTGATCTTTTCTGGATCGGAAAATTGTTCTTCCAGTAGACTACAGAGATAGAAAGATGATATTGCAAATGTAGTAATAGACCATGAAAAGATACTGTGAACTGTCTTTGAGTACGTACCACAAGTAATAAAGAAATCAACTTTCTTCGTGATCTGTAATGTCATACGGAAGTATACATGTATCTTAAAAATGATCTAACCAGTTCAAAATGGGGATGTAATCTTTCTTCTTCCCAAGGGTAAACCAGTAAAGCCAACAGCAAAGGGTGATGTGAAACACAAAGACCCAAAGGTAACATTTATAGTATTTTTGTTCTGTGCTTGTTTCATGCCATGTCCTCTGATTTGTTTTCCAAAGTAGTGTCATTGTAGGCTCAAGACACGATTCATTGCAAATTCTCATAAATGCTATTGACTGGAGTAAGTAATAGTAACCATGTGGATAGTAAACTTACGTTAAGATTAACTTTCACAATAATTACAGTTTTTATATGCAACTACACTGTGAATGTTCAGGTCCAGTATTGAAAGAAACTGCTTGTCTTGGAAACCTCGAATAGACATCTCTGTCCTAACATATGTGTAGAGCCCAGGTATAGTTTGGTTTTGGGTTTGTTTTTTTGGGGTTTTTTTTGTTTGGTTTTTGTTTGTTTGGTTGGTTGGTTTTTTGTTTGTTTTTGGTTTTGGGTTTGTTTGATTGGTTTTAAGAAAAGCATAATTAAAGGAGACATAAATCCCCGAAACATTAAGTTGACTGTGGGAAGTATTGCATATTGTGTGACTTCAGAATTAAAACTATTGCAGAAGCCTGTGGATGACTCTGCAGCTATCGATGCCCTATCAGGTGATTTTGATACTTGTGCAAAGGCTCCTGCCACACCACAGCACTCAAAGGTAGGACATTTTCTGCTAATAACTTGGAAAATAAACAGTTTTTCACTATTCTATGAAAAGTTTCTCACTGTTTGCAGTAGCTCAGTTTAGGTTTAGAGCTAGCCTTTTTGGAAGATGCTGTCCAAAGTGATTGTCTTACTACTATGATGGAAGTTTTATGTGTCTTGCTGCGTACTAGATGTTTGGAAAAAGGAAGAATTGTGGTATGTAGAGTCTCCCCATGACCCAGCTTCAGTGTGTGCCTGAGCCAGGAACCCCCCGGTGTGTTGGGCTGCATCCCCAGAGCATGGGCAGCAGGTCAAGGGAGGAGATTCTCTCTTCTACTGTGCTCTAGGGAGATCCCCCCTGCAGTCCTGATCCAGCTCTGGGGCAACAACACAAGAGGGATGTGGAGCTGCTGGAGCGAGTCCAGAGGAGGCTACGGAGATGCTGCGAGGGCTGGAGCAGCTCTGCTCTGGAGACAGGCTGAGATAGCTGGGCTGGTTCAGCCTGGAGAAGAGAAGGCTCCTTAAGGGGAGACCTTAGAGCAGGTCCAGTGCCTAAAGGGGCTGCAAGAAACCTGGAGGGGGGCTTTGGACAAGGGCCTGTCGGGACAGGACAAAGGGGAATGGCTTTAACCTGACAGAGGGGAGACTGAGATGAGACTTTAGGAAGAAGTTTTTCCCTGTGAGGGTGCTGAGGCCCTGGCACAGGTTGCCCAGAGAAGCTGTGGCTGCCCCATCCCTGGCAGTGCTCAAGGCCAGGTTGGACAGTGCTTGGAGCAACCTGGTGTAGTGGAAGGTGTCCCTGCCTGTGGCAGGGGGTTGGAACTGGATGAGCTTTAAGATCCCTTCCAACTCAAATCAGTCTGTGGTTCTGTGATGTGATGTGTTTTATCCTATACCCTGCTCTCTCACCTGAAGACAGAAGGACTGGTACATGTGGTTTTGAATGATGAATACTTTTTGTACTTAACTGTGTCAAGCACTGCTGTTGTCTCTCATGGATACTGACTTCTGCCAGCCTATCCCTGCCTGATTCCTGCAAGGAGAAAGGAAAAAAGAAAATAGCTTGAAGTTACAAGATATTTGATCTTTGACCAAAGCAGTATATTAGCAGTCAAAAATTAAATCCCTTGGACAGACACAGGTGTGGAAGCATAACCAGTTCCCAGGTGAACTTTTACATTAATTTCTTTAAGTGTATAGTACAAGGCACCCAGTTAACAAGACTGAATTACAAGTTTGTCCATACTTAAAATGTTGATTATGATTATCTGTGCTTTTATGCTGTGTTTGTTCCTCTCCCGGGGGGCAAAGAAGAAGCAGCTTGCACACTGAAGTTCACATCAGATGTAATTCCTGGGAGGAAATTCCTGTTTCCAAGTAACTCTTCTGGCCACTGC
This sequence comes from Nestor notabilis, assembly GCF_000696875.1. Taxonomy (NCBI): domain Eukaryota; kingdom Metazoa; phylum Chordata; class Aves; order Psittaciformes; family Psittacidae; genus Nestor; species Nestor notabilis. Next base: position 5,701 of record NW_009918286.1, on the reverse strand, counting down.
AGTACTTCCCCAAGTGCTTACGTTGACACCAGGTCGTCAGATGGCTTGAGACAGACTATAGGTGTTTTAAGAGCTGTTTTGTTTGGTTTTGAACTTTGGAGCTAAATCTGCTGCTGCAACATTATTGCTTTGTAGTAAATAACAAAATCTGCCCATATACAAGGCTTTTTATCTCAGTATGCTTTCTGGTGCCCTCATCTCCACAGTATTAAATGAAGCTCGAGATTCCACCTTGCCATGGACTAGTGGCAGTAATTACATGCATGCGTCCTGCGTTGAGCTTCTTCCCACCCTACCAGCTGCATTTAAAAAAACGTGTTATGGCAGATGCTGAAGTAGGGGCCATCAGTTCTCTATTCTGTTTGTAACTGTAATTATTTTTTTTCTTTGGAGTGTAGGACAAAAGTGGAAAGGAAGCCACTAAGCCAACCCCGAAGGCTAAAGGAAAACCCAAAGACCCTAAAACGGTAGAAACATATGTATTATAATATGGACAGCCATAGTTACCATACCCTATAAATGCGAAACGTGGGCAGCTGGGTTTTGGATTCATATTACATGGCTGTTATTCTGGGGAGAATTTTACATGGATAGGTTGAACTTGATATATTTTTGTAAGCATGTACATAGGAGTCAAGCACCTTCCTATTACAAAGAAAATCTTCAATAAAAGGTGGCTAAAATACGTTTTTTTTCAGAGAGAGTATGGTATTCTACAGGGGGCTCAGTGCATGCTCCCCAGGCTTTTCATTCCCATGTTTGCTGATTCAAAAGTCACACTTCACATGCCTGTAGCTGTCTCAAGATCCCCATCACTTCTCTTTTAAATAGCAGCATTCTAAAAGTGATTAAAAAACAGATTAGCGACACCTTCAGCCACATGTCTGTTTCTTATATTATTATTATTCATTGTAAAAAAAAAAAGAATAAAAACCTACCTTTATTTATAAATAAGTATGCAGAATGAATCTGGTGGGAAAAGGAAAAGGAAGTCAGTTGATTCTGTATATATTTAACAGAAAAAAAAAAAAAGATCAGCTTGGCCTTTGTCATCCAGAAATACAAAAAATGGATTTTTCCCATCGCCTTCTTTCACAGGATATGTGCTGGTAGATGCCTGAATCAGATCGTAATACCTTCTCAGGAAATCTTAGGTTTCACTTTTCAAGTGATGGCATTTTTCTTTATTATGAAATTGCCACACATGCCTTTATGTAACAACAGAAATGCCTTTCAATTTTTTGTTAAACGGGGGGGTCTTTAACTGCTTTTCAGAAGGATGTATTTTCTAATGTTCTGAATTGTGACTTCATCACTAACATGGGTAAAAGGATGTTCAGAAGTAGAATATGAAGAAGGCATATCTGAAACATAAAGTGTTCATGGAAAAATGAAAATACATAGAAGTTACAAATACAGTTGCTAAACTTTCTGCATTTTAAATGCAGATCATACTCATGTCTGAACTGTGACTTCTGATAAGTATCTGTCACTGTTTTATTTCAGATTTTAGTGTAGTTTACTGTTTCTTACTGTGTTACGCTTCTCTTCTTCAGGCAAAGGGACAGTCCTCCAGCAGCAAATCTGAGAAGCAGAAAACAAGCTAAACGTTAACATCATCAGGTGAGATTTCTTCCTCTCCCTTTTCTTAACTGTCACAAAGAGAACTCATGCTAGTGTTATTGAAACCAGGTTTTTGCTCACAGCATTTTACTAAACCTAGACATGGTTATAGACACTGTTAAGACACGGACTTGGAATGACTTTGAAGCTCAGTGTTTCTGGGCAGAAGACAATTTACTTTTTCTTCACACTCCATGTCCATACTTCCATGCAGGTGCATTCCTTTAGGTTTCTGTAACTGAGGATTCCAACGCATGACATTCTGCTTCCCCCGTAAGACATTTTTAGACTACTGAAGAACAAGCACATGTTAGCTGCTTGTTTTTATCTTTAGGACAGCGAGCCATTGTCAGTACTTCTGCACCTGGCTGATTTCAGAACAGCAGGCACGACAGGTGTAAAAGGCCTCCCAGATAAACTGGCAAGTAGAGCAGGTTTCAGTGCTCTGCTCTCCGCTTCCCTGGCACAAGTACAGCCTCGTTCTGTGCACATATTCCACCGACACCACGTACTTCTTTGTACTTGGCTTGATCACACCTGTAACGTAAGAGAAAGTAATTTGAGTCTTTAATCATCACTGTTAGTTCATGGAGGCATTCACTTAACTACACCTCAGTGCTTGATACGTGTGCTTCAGGTTGGGGCAGGGGGGGTTCCTGTGGCATGGAGGGGAGAGGCTGGAGCACATCCTGTGCTGGATCCATCCACCACAGGCGGGCCAGGAGTATCCCAGCTCTAGCACCCTGAAGAACCTCAGGGGAGCTGCTCTTCTTTACCTGCAGATGTGGTTCTGGCTCCCCTGGGAGAAGTGAGTGTATGCAGCAAAATCCTGTGGGTAGATTTGGCAATTGACCTCAAATGGGCAAGACAAAGATGCATCATTACTGCTGTCTGCAGCAGGCGGCTGCCCTCACTGCAGTATCACTTTCAAACATTTGGTGTCTTGTGATACTAGGTCTTCCTGGGTTTTTTTCTATCTGGAGACTTGCTTCTGATAATTCATCCCAGATATATTTTGTGAAGTTTTTCTCAAAGAAGATGAGCACTCTTAACTTTTTTTCCCTCTTTCTTCCCTCCAGGATCTTGGTGCATCACATAAAACATCTTCTTTCTCTTGGTGGATAATAATTCTCGAAGAACAAAAGCTGATGCAAAAAACATATGGTTATGCTGGGTGGACTTTGTATGGTGAAACTTGCTGGACTTTTTACATATTTTCTTTTTTCTCAGTAGTGGCCTAAGTTGTATTAGGGGTGGGGTTTTTTTTCCAACCTAGCGATTAATTTTATTATACTCATATACTTCGACTTTTTCGTAATTTTCTTCAGTTTTCAGAGGGAAAGGATGCTTTATATTTGCAACAAATATATTTCATAGTAGCAATGCCAAAGAAAAAAAACCTGCAGACTTTTGCACATAATCTCCACATAGTGCCTGTAAATCTCAGAAGAATTGGTATGCGCTAGCATTTTTAACATTGCAGTGAATGCATTAAGTATTCTGGAATATACTGAGCTTTAGTTATCCTCAGCCTGGCTGTGAATTCTTTCCGCAAGCCAGTTCCTGGTAGACCGTAAGTAAGCTGTGGTAGCTAAAGACTGAAAAACTGGGGATTAACTGCTTCATCAAGCACATGTAGTAATAAAAGAGGTATTTGGGATGCTGCCTTAATTGTAGTTAAAACAAGAAAAACACACCAGACAAGGATTTTAGGCTTCTACTTCCAGTGGTATCTGTACTGTTATCTTGTAATTTCTGAGTCTCCTGGACTGAACAAATATAAATCCTAGTGTAACAATGACACCATTACCATCACAGCAGTGGAAATAAAGAAGGTACACAAGCATTACCAGAGATTAAAGAGAAGTTCAGGTCAACAAGCGCACTCCTTTTTATTTTATTTTATTTTGCACTGTTTTTAGTCCTCGCCTCTGTTCCTTGCACTCCAGCAGGGAACGTAGGGCAGAAGTTCGTGCTGCAAGTAACATCATATTCACCTGCTCTGCAATGAACAGGCACAAGTAGGTGCCTCTTGCAAGTCTTTTGCAGACTGGGCTGTCCTGACAGAGGTGGCCAAGTGCCTCCATTTGTTTTCCTCAGTCCTCACATGTGTACCACTTCTTTGTGAAGAAGGAAGGCCATACCAACATTCGATAACAAAATCTGACTCTTGTATGTAGCATTGCAGACAGAGGCAGCACAGAGATTTAAACTGGGGATATTTAGACTTTGACTGTACTTCGCAGTCTGTACTGAGAACCTGTGTCACACTAATAAAGTTTTTAAGAATGCATTAGAATATTTGTTTATTTTTATTACTTTTCATTTATTACTGCTGTTATCTGAATGGCTATTGTAAGACATAAGAAACCCTAGAATTAATTAAAACCCACAAAGGTAAACTAAACCTGAATAAAATGTGTTTAGAAAAAAACCCTGCAAAATACTTGTCTGTCATGCTTCATGAAGGCACTCACAATCTGATCGAGATCCAGCTATAGCTTTTCCCCCTTTCCTTTGATTTTCATATATGTATTGCAGTAAATGGGCCAGATTTAACTTCTGGAT
>NW_009918286.1:0-1479 GCF_000696875.1 Nestor notabilis | reverse complement strand
TGTAGGGAAGCATCTAAAAGATTCAGACAAAAGCATATGAGTTTTCAGAAACTAGGTGATTATTTTGCTGAAAAATTCCAGTTAGAAATTTTTGTTGAAACACACTATACAAAGGATTAAGTCATTTTCAGGGAAACAGAAGCAGTGCTGTGTTTTCATGAAGTATGCCAACCCAGCCCTGCACCCCAGTGCATGGTCAGACTCTGTACCACACAGACACGCAGTTCAGTCTTTGTGCCTCTGGTTTTGTGAGCACACTTCCATTGCAGCACCCAACAGTCTAAAACGTTAGTGCAGCTTCATTAATGCAAATTACTAGTCACAACAATACAAATGAATGCTCCAAAAATTACACAAGTGAAGTGCTTTATTGACATTAATGTGAACAAAACTTATTTGTTAAATTCCTTTTTCATCTCTGAAAAAATTTTAAAAGCAAGCAACAGTCAACAGTACTTGTAATGCCAGAAAATGTTGTGTACAGGATGCACAGCCTACTCAGAATTCCTGTTTCCCTTCTGAGCACACAGTAGTACTAATTTCTCTCCTGAGAGCAATTAGCTTACAATTCTTAATCATTGCCCTTCGGGTAAGATACAAAGACCATAATGAATGATTGTCCATTTAAATGCCAGTGAGTACATGTGACAACACTAGGCGTTTCAAAATAATGAAAAAGGTGTATTTAAAAGCAAAAATTCCTGCTAAACCCTGGTTCTTGATCATCAAGTAAAATTGACTTTTTTTTCCCCAACACACAAAATCTATGTACTCCTTTCCTGAATGTTACCTAAAAGCACAAGAATATTTCCAGTGCAGGCAAAGTATTTACACTGGCAACAAAAGGAGTTGGGCAGAACTCTTGGGGGAGGATGGCATTACAGAGGCAGATGAGAAGCATCCACCGACTACCTCCAGCCCTGAGGGACTACAATAATGCTTGCACAAACATAGGCTGTCTCGTGTTCACCTTGACATTTGCAGTTTTAATTACAGCCACTTCAGTCTTAGCAGCCTGATCCACCTCTTGGTGGTTCCCATGTTCCTGTGACCCTACTCTCGGGTACATGAGCAAAAGGGAAGTGCACCCTGCCTTGCTTCAGTCAGCACCAGTAACCAGCTGCCCTAGCATCTCCCATTCAGTGTCTCTAGTCAGCAACAGTCATGTCAACACACAGGAAACTAATCAACAGTTTTTGTAACAGGCAGCTGTGTTCATCAGGACACTCCTGTTCATCAGGAGCTGTTAACTGTTGGATGCTGAATAGAAGATGACACCTCATCTAGAAGAGGCGTCTCCAGGTCAGTAAAACACATTTTGTCTTGCCCTAAAGGAGTGGCCCCGTTCTCTCTTCCCAAAATGTAGTTTTTCCTTTTTTTCACTGAGGAGAAAATTGAACCTTATCCTCAGAAATGTACATCTTTCTCTTTCTTTGGGAAAGACTTAGTCTGCCTGGGAAGATTGCAAAGCAGAGACAA
>NW_009918285.1:0-18868 GCF_000696875.1 Nestor notabilis | reverse complement strand
GACTCCAGCCCCATTTCTCGACGTTCAAAGATGAAAAGCATGTATGTAACCCCCAGATGTTCTGAGTGCCCCCCCGAGCCCCGCAGTGACACAGCCTGCTCAAGCACCGCACACACCCCAGGGATGTAACTGGGCTCTGCCACCACTGGAGGAGGGACACCGCAGCCACCCTGGAGGCTCCGGCCGGCGCCGAGGGCTGTGGGTGTCCTGTTGGCAAGACAGGAGCCTTTGGTATTGCTTCTGCAGACAAAGATGTTCCCAGGAATCATTTCCCACAGCATGTAGATGCAAACCCATTTAATAAAAAATAAACTTTAACAAGAACGTTCGCCCTGAGGTTGGTTCTTGGTGTTAGCTTGGGTTTACCCCTGGGGCTGCTGAGGCATGACCCAGGCTCAGCCTCATGGAGCTGTTCTGAGGGTCAGAACAGCATCAGCCCTGGATGACGTGGGATTTAGCCCGCTGCCCTGGAGCTGCTGCTGACTAATGGCATCACCTGAGTTTTAAGGCAGCAGCATTTCATTAACACCTTTAGGGTGGGGGTGAATATGATGAGCACAGAGGGAAGAGAAGCCTGAGCTGGTCATTGCCTCCATGCAGGGAGTAGAGCTTGGTTCTGCAGGAGAGGGGTTGTGCTGGGCCTGGTTCAGGCTCTTCAGTGAAGCCATGAGCAGTTGTGACCCTGCCTGTGCTTGACAGCATGAGGAAAGCTGGGAGCTGAGTGTTTGAGTTTCTCATTTATGGCTCTTAAAGCTTCTGGAAGTTATTTGGGGATATTAAATGTTGCTGGAATGAGACCAGTTCTGGCAAAGGGTTTGGTCAGAAAAACCTTGTTAAGAAACCACAGATGTGGGCTCTGTGGGACTGCAACCAACTGGGATCCTCAGTGAGGCTGGCTTGGCAATGCCAGAGAAACTTGACCACGGGAGGGGAATATGCTGGTGATTCAGGGAGCTGTTCCTTGCCACTTTGGGTTCCTGGCTTCATCTGGGTAGGACAGACAGACAGGATGAAGTGAAATGTTCTTTTATTAAACTATGTCAACAGTGCAACCCAACGGCTGGGCTGTAGGACAACATCCACTGAACAGCACTTGAACAGCTGAAAGAAGGTGACTGCCTCCACCAGAGTGAGTTTGTGTGGCTGGCTGTATGTAGTGCTCTGGGGAAAGCACTGACCATAAAACCTCTCAACGCTGTCAGCCACCTTAAGTAACTCTTTAAAACACAGTCACAGCTTCTTAAATCTACAAATCTTTCACGAAGAAAAAGGACACTAACCTTGTTGAAAGCATTCCCACAGGATGAGCACTTGGCACTCACTGTTCCCCCACCCCAGAACTAACTCCTGTTTCTCACTCAGGCTTATGCTGTAGAATAAATGCTATGTCCAGTTCTCAGCTCCCCACAGGGCAGCTTAAACTCCAGCTTAGAAGCTCCAAGCCAAGCCTCTAGCTGCTGAGCCCTCTCTATGGGAACATCAGCTATTTTACGTTGTTGATACAGCACAAAATGAACTTGTTTGGCAAAGGTGAAACCAAAGAGCATTGAATTTACTGAACTTCCTGAATTACCAACCCCACTAACAGAACTACAATAGAAGTTCTACACTGAAAACTTGCAGGTGACTTCTGCTTGAAGGTGACACCAAGGGGAAAGGTTATCCCCCCAACCTACACTATTGATACTTGAACCTTTCAAAGAGTGCTCAGAAACACATTCCTAGTAACAAGAGGTATAGCAGAACCTCCACGGATACCTTTACTTCTTGGACTTCACGGATCTTTTGACTTGCTGGATGAGAATTTTCAGCATCTTTTCCATTTTGGCTTTTGTAAGTGGCTTCCTACAGTACCACACCTGGTCCCAGACGGAGCACAGTGGCTTGGGAGCCAGGTAAAGTGGATCGTGGTCGTTGAGCATATCCAGTGGCCTTCTCTTGCTGTACTCCTTGTAATCTGCCACTGGACAGTTACCTGGATCGTCAGGCTTGGCAAAGAGACGTGGGCCCGAGGCCCCTGTGCTCGGCTCTGTGCTCAGATTGTCCTTCCACTCCAAGTACTCTGGCTCTCCCTCATTCCTCGTCAGCACAAGCTGGCCCCAGCACAGGTTGTGGCTCTGAGTGTGTGTACGTGCCCCAAACCCCCTGATGATGTTTGTGAACATGAGGTGCAAAAAGGCCTGAGGGTGAATCTTACCTAAAAGTCCCTTCTTCCGGAGGCTTTCCACATCCTCATCTGTCAGGTTCTCCAGAATACTCCATGCTCCCTCCCTCTCTTTCTGAGACAGATGCTGGTGTTTCAGTTTCAGGGCTTCCTGGGACGCTCGGAATTCCAGCCCTCGCACCACGCTGTACTTGTAGCTGTGATCCTTGAGGTACCTCTCTATGCTGCTCTGTAAGAAGTGCAGGGACCAGGGGGAGAAGTCTGTGCCATTCTGTCTCTTTGCAGAGCTGTAAAACAAGGCCAGGTAATTATCAAGGTCTTGGGGTGGCAGCTTATAGACCTCCCGTGTTTCTAAGGGGCAATGGAGAACCAGCCAGTCCTTGAACACTTTTATATCACCAGAGTTACGGTTTCTCTTCTTCTCAGCCTTCTTCAACACACCTGAAAGAGAAGACACAGCTTTGTGGACAGCAAGAACTTACAAGGAGACCAGTGAAGTACAGGGGGATGCAGATTTTCCCCGCCCTGTTCTCATGAGACCCCCACCCCTGCAGTCCTGCACCCAGCTCTGGGGCTGGGCCATGGCCAAGTGCATCTGGTACCTGAAGTGTGCATTGCAGGAACCTTTATAGTCCCATTCAGCAGAAACAAGAGTGCTGCAATACAGGTTTTGGCAGCTCTATGAACTTGCCCTCCTTCAGGATTTTGGGAAACCATCCCCCTCCCCCCCCAGTCCTTCAGGAATAACCCTCCAGGCTCTCACCTCTAGCTGTGGATGGCTGCTCTGTGTTCCTGCTCTCTGGATTCAGTGAGCCTGAAGGATGAGGGGCCTGCCCAGATCCCAGAGGTTCACCCTCCTCACCAGGGTTGTCAGGACCATTCTCACTGAAGTCAATTCTTGGCATGCTGTGCTCCAGAGGGCTCAGCTGGAGTTCCTGCTGGATGTCTACACTGGCTTCAAACTCAAAGAATGCCACAGAGGTGGGGGACTCAAGTTGGGCCTTTGCGTCAGTGCTGGAGGCAGGAACAGATTTGACATATTCTTTCAGCATTGCTGACCCAGAGGGATTTCTTGCTCTAGAAGCTTCCATTACTGACCCTGCAGGACGAAGAGGAGGACCCAGCCTCAGGAAGCTGCTGTCCAGGCTCTCTTGGTCGCTGAGAGGGGGGTTCAGAATGCAGGCAAGACGTGGGGACAGCTTTCCTGTGGGGGCAAAGCCAGGTCTTTGGGTGGCTGTTGGCTTGTTAAATGCTGTCTTTTGACTGTGATGCACTAGTGAATCTACCTCAGCAGTTCCACCCTTCACTGGTGATTCCGACAGAACATTCTGGTTGATTCCACCTCCTTGGTCATCTGCATCTGACACACACTGTTCTTCATCAGAGATGATTTGTAGATCTTTGTTGCTTTCTTGCTTCACCTGAGGTCTGTTGGTTTGGGCTTCCCCAATAGATACTGAGGCCTGGTGCTCTGCTGCAAAGCCTGATTTCATGGATTTGCCAGGCTTCAAATTCTTACTGGGTGATAGCTCATTATGCATTATGTAGACTGCATCGTCCTTCTGCTGAGTGCCCCCCGGAGATCTGCTACGTGACCCTGTGCTAACAGCATCTCCTTTGCCCCACTCAACAGATGGGGTCACCCGGAACCTCTTTTCATGGAAGTTAGCTTCCCTTGCTGCAGCCTCACAAGACGCTGACCTCTTCCTCTTCTCTGCAGTTTCATTCTCCTCTCTGCTTCTGAGGTAGAGTTTTTCACACTGCCAGTGATACGCGTGTCCAGCTCCACAGATCCACAGCACAGAGTTGGCCTTGCTCGCATGACCCACGTTCTGCACAATTTCCAAGGCTGGGATTTGCTTGCATATGGTGCCATGAGTGTGTGCCCAGGTCACAAGGTTGGTGAGATCCATGCAGAGTGAGCCGGCATCGCTGCACCTCCCGGCGCCGGCGCTCTCATTCTGCAGAAACATGTTAGGAGAGATTTTTGTGGAAGAGGACGTGCATAAAGTAGCAGTTCCAGGGACTGCTTCTAGCCCTGTTCAATAGAGCAATAACTAGATCAGTGATTCCTGACCATTCTGTGCTCACTCGGGGGAAAGAACAAGGGGAAGTCACTGGAATCAGCTCCACAGCCTCCCCACGGCCCCCAGGGCTTCTACCTGTGGCAGCACCACATGCACCCAGGGGGCAATGGGATATGTGACGAGGTTGTGTTTGGGGGCTGCTTTTCAGCAACTAAACCCCGGACCTTGCATCCCCATGGCTAAAACTTGGGTTTAACAAAGGATTGACTCTGTTAGAAACAACTGTCAAAGGTATCTTTTAGGCTATAGAAGAACACTCACCATGCTGCTGTTGTCTGTCTCTCAGAGCCTTCTTTCAGGTGGAGATCAGTACATGACTGCTTGAATAGTCCTTCTTTTCCCCTCAGAGCCTAAAGTAAGAACAATATGTGTCTATATATGTGTGTGTGTATATATATATATGTATGTAAAATCTGGCTAGCAGATGCAACTAAACATTTCAATGCTCAGTCCAAAAGCTACTGCAGAACACATGTCCTCATTCAGGTGAGTCCCCATTGAGCTCCAATGGGCTGTACATAAAAGCTGGGCTTGTGTCAATATTTGCAGGATCAGCCTCTATAGAGACATGAAATACAAACACTGCAAAGAGCATTGTAAGAACCCGGCTCTGGGAGATGTTCCTTTCAGCCCTCTGTGGTTGGCAATCTTTGCTTCCCCAAATGGAGGGAACTGCACAACCAGAAGTCCCAGAAACAGTGAAGCTGGTTCAGATTCAAACATTATCTGACTTTCAAACAGTAAAAAGAAGAGGGAGAAGCACCAGTATCAATCCATGTGTTCCTTCATATAGCTTTAAAGTGATGGGATGGGTGATTTTAGTCTCAGTGCTGTGCTGTTTGTTGCTAGCTTGTGAAACGAGCAAGTGTTTAACTGAAGTCCAGTTTGGTCTGATTGCTTTAAACACCAATCGGACCAACATCCCTATTTTTAAAGCAGGAAATGCATTTTGAGCTTTTGGCATGCAATGGGATCTGCTGCCATTCTGATCTCCTCCTGAAGCACAGAAAAGGGGGTTGGAAGTCACCTCAAATCGCCATGTCAACTGTCCTCAGTTGAGCTCTGCCCAAGTTTGACCTGAGAGGTGTCTGTCAACCTGAGAGCAGACAGACCCAGGGAACACACAGCCTGCTCCTGAGCAGCCCAACACAAACCTGTGGGAAGCCACTTCTCCCTTCTGAAGTTAAGCAGTTTTATCTTCACGTCTGACCTGTGTAATTCTTCCCAAAGGCCGGAGCTGCTTGGACAAGCTAAAAGGAATTTTCATGCCAATAATTTGGTGCTTCCAGTTTGTGTGGGAAAAGGCAACAGAAACGGAAGCTCTGCACGGTCAGAAGGCCCTGAAACGCCTCACTTGGCAGATGAACATCGCGATTCCTATCACGGGGAATGCTTTTATCCTTCCTTATCTCCAAGCCCATGTCTTCCTTTTCCTGAGCTCTTTGAAAAAGCCGTTTTTTCGCTGGCTATCTAGTTCTCAGTAGGGGCTCTGGTAACCAACCAGGACCCCACTTCAGCCCACCCCTGCTCTGGTATTCACCTCCAAAGAAACTAAGCAGCATGAGCCTGAATTTACTGTTCCAGCTGAGCGGGGGGAAATGAAATCTGTATTTCCCCATAAAGAAGAACAGATACTTCTCCCCTCTTCAATTAATGGCAATCCAGTGGGATCATTGCCTGCTTCATGAAAACCCAGAATCCCTGTGGATGGGGAGGGTCTGGGCTTGGGGGTTGGTTTGGAAACCTCCTGTCTGGTTTGGTATCTGCATGGCTGGGAGCGATGCAGCGGTTTCATTCTCCTTCCAGGAGAGGCTCCCATCTGATAACAGCACCGTGTGTGCAGGACCCACACCTCTGAGCAGCAAAACAGGACATTCCAAAGCTCTATGGTAAACGTTTGCTTCTCATTTGGGAATTTAGTGCATTAACAGAACCTGCAGCTTGGTGAATTCATGCTCACTTGAGGGGAAAGAAGTGGTGTGGTTTAAACCTACCAGATGTTGCTTTCTCCCATGGCTGGTGTCCACAGGAGCTTTGGAGGTGGCAGCACTGTAGGTGCTTATTTTACTGTTGTAATCAAGAAAAAGGTGGCAAGGAATTTCCAAGAGGTCTCCAGTGTTTCAGGGAGCTCTTAAAACTCCAAGCTAAAACTAAAGCGTTGAACCACATATTCTGGGTTAAGACTTTCCCGTGTGCAGTTTGAGCCCCTGAGGGGAAACCCCAAACTCAGCACTTTGTGTTCTACAGTCAAACACAGGAACCTGGAATAACCATCTCTGTTCCTCTCTGTTCCAGCCGGGTCTGTGCAGCGTTAGGGTGTGCTGGAGGTTCACTGAAATCCTCTGCCACACACACACAGGCTTCAAGCAGGGAACCTAAATAAAGAACGTAATTGTATAGGCACTGAAAGCCCTTTAACCACATTGTTCCTGTTTCTCCACCCTGTAATAGTCCTGGCTGCGTTTCTCTTGAGTCTTGGAAGGTCCATTTCACAGATGAGAAAGCTGAGGCACGCACAAAGCAAGTAAATACGAGAGCTTTGGCTTTTCAGCTCCAGATAAGACAGTGCAGGAAACTGAAACAATTATGGTAGGAAAACAACAGGATACAGAACAGCAGTTCTTCAACTGGACTCCCGCCCCCTTCCCCCAGCAGGGATTGTGCTTGAGAAAACACTTGCTGGAGGTGGAGGGCCAGGGGAAGGGTGGAAAATGCACATCTAGGAGGGGGTGTATGGCCAGAGAGCTGCCAGGACAGGCAGAGGACACGGAGGGGTTGTGGTGGGGAGGGAGGGAGCTGCAGTTAAACACATCTGGTTGCAAGGCGGGAGTCTAGAGCGGAGCAGAAGTAGTTCATGGCTGCCAAAACCCATTGAGCTTGTCCCAGCACTTCTTAGCAAGGGCCTTTGGGGTGGATTAATCATTTCCCAGCACATCGTTTTTCCTGTTCTCTACAATGTTTGTTCCTCTCCTCCCCCTCCCCCTGTACAAGAGCCTTCTCAGCACCACTTCAGCTCTTTTCCTGCCTCACTACGTCCTTCCAGGACTACCTCCTGCCCTCCCTGCAGAAACACAATCCCAAGCAGCATTCTGTGCTTGCTGCAGGGCCGCATTCCTCCATGTTGAGAGATGCTCCCGGAACATGATATCCCTGAATGGGAGGGAGGGCAGGGTCTGCTGTTAAACATTACCCTACAGCTCCACATTCCTGACACAAGAGAGGTTTTGTTCAAAGAATCAGACCCAACTTTCTCCATGAGGCCCGGTTATCTCTTCTCTTGAGGGGCTGCATTACAGAGCTGCTGTCCTTGGCACTCTGAGCTCTGCATCACGTTGTCTTTAAAAGAGCTACTAAAAGCCCCAGCCAGCTGGCAAGGGATAGCCTGGGCCAGCAACCAGTAACCAATCACCAAAATCAGCTCTGGTAAAGGGCAAAATTCATTTAAACCCATGAATAGGACCTAAAGTGGGAAAGCTGAAATTAGTGAAGGGCAGCAAATGCAATGAGGTTCCTCCTGACAGTGTTAGTTACCCTGATAACACTGATAACAAACTGCGTGTGCCACCAGGGGAGAGCAGGACACTGCTTTCTGGAACAGTTCTATACAGGCTGCTTTACTCTTCCCAGGATTTTTGGTTTCCAGTCCTGAGGATGAGTGTATCGTGGTATCACAGAACTGACTGTGGGAACGTGCTTGGTTCCCTAGCAGCCCTTTGTGTTAAAATGCTCTTCTTTCACTTCATTAATGGAAGAAGATGTCTTTTGGCATGAAGGCACTTGCACGAGTGTTTGCTGCTCTTTTAATCGCTTCTCTCCCTCTCTGTGGTATCTCTCCTAAGGCACAAGCTCTGCCATTCGTGGGATAACATCATCATCTCCTTCTATAAAACTGCTTTGAATCCTGACGGTTTCGTGCAGTCTGACTGCCACAGGCTCTAAAGGGAGATGGGAATGATGTAAAACCTGGAGCCTTTTGTTTCTTTGTCCCCAGACGTGGCCCCGGGGCCGCCAGCAGCCGCTCGGTCCCCGGCAGAGGGTGCTCGACCGCCGGCCACTCGCCCTTCCCTGAGGGCTCACATCGAAGCCCTGCCCCGGCTCCGTGCTGAATAAACACGACTATTAATGCAGGGGTCAAGGTCCTCTCACATTTATAGTTCAGGTGAAGGCGCCATCCCAATGCACTTCCTTATTCCTGCCAAAGAACCTTTGCACTTGGAGCTCCAGAGAAAGAAACCAGCAAAAACGTTGTGCAAATCTCTCGGTGGAGATTTCCTGAGCTCTCAGCATGGGAAATGTGCAATCTTACCCCTAAAAACACAGCCTGAAAATGCTGACTGATAACGTTGCCTTAGCCAAGGACAGGAGCTTCTCCCTTCCCAGCCTGTGGCGCAGGGTGAGGGTGTTGTTTTGGCTCCAGGTCTTCCCCTTTCTGTCCCATCAAGGGCATTTTCTTGTATCAACCAGCAAAAACCAACATCCTGGTTGGGAGTTTGCTGAGGGGAAGCTGCAGATCTTAATTGTTTAGTTCGATTGTCCAAGTGGTTATTGCAGTTTTACATCTTTCTGAGCTGCCTTTGAAAATGTAACTAAAATCATCATGTGGCACAAGCCATTTTTTCCTACCATTTCCTAACCTAACCTAACCAGTGCTAATAACCATGAGCTAAACTGAACACATCATGCAATGCCTCAGCCCCAGAACAGTGAGCTGGATCCAAGCATCCATTCCTGTCTTTGATCTGAGGCAAACCCCTCTTCCCTGCTGTCCCGCATCCCACGTTCCCTGCCTGCACAGCAGAGGGAATGTGTTACTTCACAACATGCTCTGGATGAAGTGTGGTAGAAATTGGTTATTAAAGAGTATTTGTGGTGAATCTGTGACTTGTTCACAGGGAGTTGTTCACAGGGAGATGCAGTAACCTACTTTCAGACAATACAGAGCAGTTTTAACGACTGACACCTCAACTCGTTCCCAGGCTTGAGGATTTCACCTGGAATCTGCCGTGACTCGGTCTGGGGAGGGGGGAAGGTGAAAACAGGCTTAGCAGGAAGGGGCAAAGAGCTCTCGGCTTTACATCTCGAGTGGTTGGGAAGGTTTGCTCAGGATATGATGGTAAAGGGCTCCTGGAGGTAGAAGAGAGAACTCTGCTGTGTAAACAAGGAGCTTTCAGAGGAGGGAACAGTCCCTCTCCGTGCAATTCCTTTTTGCAGGCTCCGCTGCGTGCTCTGGGTGGGAGCACAGGGAAGCTCCCTTCCCATGGGAAGGAAAGGTGTTTGTCCCTCACAAAACCCACCTTACCAAGCAGCAGCCAAGGGGTTTGGCCCCACACGACTTAATTCCTTCATGCTATCTGGCAGTGCTGGTTGCCCATCTGCTTTCTGTCACCCTTGCAGACTTTCCACTTTTGGAGCATTTGCTCCTATTCTACTCTTGTCCTTGTTTTGAAGTGCCACTCTCTCCCTTACCTCCTCCAAGGTCACGTTTTGGGAAGTGTCCCATGGAGCACAGCAGTTGCCAGAAGAACAAGGATCCTGGAGCACCTGGAGGACAGGGAAGAAGGGAGAGGGAAGGTATTAGTTATTTAGAAAAGCCATCTTAAAGCAACTCAAAGATCCCTTGCATGGAATGCAAGGAATAAACCAAAAATTCCCTGCTCCAAGAGTAAGGCTACATGCAGTTTTCCTACGTTCTGGATGGCAGGCTTCAGGCCACAGCTGGGACTGGCAGCACCTGGAGAGGCACCAGTAAGAGGCAGTGGCTCCCAGTTTCTGCCACCCACTTCTTGAAAGCTGCATTCAGCAGCAGCAGAGCCTCACGGATGACAAAGACCCCAGATGGATGGCATCTTGCCTCATGGAGAGGCGGCAAAGCCCAGCACTGGCACACCTAGCTGCTGATTTGGAAAGGCAAGATACCCTCTGGCATAGCACTCGTGAGAGGCTGCCAGCCCTGGCCCCAGAGCAGTGCTAAGACCCTTTCCAAAGCATGAGCAAGAGCACAGAACTAAGCCCACCCTCCAGACTGAAGCAAAACTTGAGCCAATGGGTGGGTTCAGATCTGGAGCTCTTGGCTGCAATCGCCCTCAACGCACAACAGGCACTTTGGAAACTTCCTCCAAGCCTGCCCTGCACATCCCAGCTGCTCCTACTGGAGCTCCTGGATGATGGAGCCCCCAGCGAATGCTTCTTGGAGAGTCCCCTCAGCTGCTGGCCCCCTGAAGCCTCACCCCAGCTTCCCAGCCCAGCTGCTGGGGGACTGGGCACAGCCCCACTATGCTGCGTATGTGACCCTGTTTGTTCCCTCAGTGACCACACATGTACTTAAGTCCTCATGACACCACGTTAGCAGGAAGACACTTTGCTAACTGACCTCTAGCTGCTGCAGAACTGGTCAACTCACAGTACGAAATTAAGTATTTCCTCCATAAATGGAGTGTTAGTTATGTATTTTTTGGAGCCTTGTCCTTAAGGCAAGAAAATTTAGATGAAGACGCCCCTCTGAATTATCCTGAGCTCTGTTTCAGTTCATGATGATCATCCTGTTGCCTTCCGGTGCCTGCAGTATGTGAAGAGGAAGGAAGTCAGTCAGCAACAGCTCTCCAGTATTTAAGAGGTGCCACTGCTTTTTCCTTTCTACCCAGCCCACTTGGTAAAAGTCTCTTTTGTACAAGCCTGATGCTGTGTGTTTAACAGGAACCATATGAATTCAGTGGTGTTTAGGCAGGGTGCAGAGCAGGTACGTGCCACAAAGAAGGAGCCCTCAGTGCTGCTGTGTTTGGTGCACCCGTTGCAGCCCTGTGGGTGACATGATGCTGTCTGTCATCACCCTCTGTATTCCCTACCCTGGCATCTGAGCACCTCACCAAATGCAATATTAAACCTTCTAAAGGATATTGGGTTTCTTTTGTTCCTTTGGCAACCGAGAGCTCGAGTGCCCTCTGTTCTCCCAGACTTCACATTCTGCAGGTCCATGTCTTAATGTTCTTTTAATGCTTAATTTAATACTCCAGAGTTCTTACTACACACTCGCTCCTGTTAGACAAGAACTTGCTGCCCAATCTCCTACACAAGGAGATGGCTATTGAATGAGCAGACATTGCTCATCAGGGTCCAGACCCTAACCACCAAGGAGAAGTGCTGTGGGCAGAGGTGGGTTCATCTTAGCACCAAGGCTCATGGCAAACCCTGCTTGTGCCTGCAGTGCTGGCTCCTCCATCAGCTGAAGGAAGAGCTCACTTCCAAAGGGCAGCTGTAACTCTACAGGGAATACTGAAACATGGTTAGTGTCCATATTAACACACCAGTTTTAGGACAGTGGGAGTAGGCTGCTGTTTCTTGTCATACACTTCCATCTAGTTCGTCAAGTAAGAGCAACTCCAGTTTGAAGTCCGGAGTCAGAATGTGAGATTTCTTATGGTTGCAGCATGTGAAACAGGAGCAGGTCTTCATCCCACAGCAGCAGAAGCCCCTCAGCTTTGGAAGCAAGGCTGTTCCACTGCAGAACACCCTTCAGGAACATACGGGCCAGCAAACAGGAGCCGTCCGCTGCGTAATTATGGCACTGACAAACCCATTGAACCTCAGCAGCTGCCGCTGGGGAGATTTCATTCATTCCCACTACTGCCTTTTAAACTGAAGTGGCACTGGAACAAACACATCTTTGATCCAAGTAGGAAATCATTTGGAGCTTTGTGTTTAATAGAGCTGAAGCCCTGGGAAAATGATGTCTTTATGAGGCTGTATGACAATGCGGGGCTCATGGCAGGCACACAACGCTTTGCTGTGGCACTCCTCTTACTTTCCAGATGTATTTGGACGTATCTGTTCCTGAAGCAATGTGGAAACAAGGAGTTGAATTCAGCTGCATTGCTAGAAACTGCAGCATGACCTCAGAAAGCAGTCAGGAAGAGAGAGACCAATTCTGCCAGCTCTGAAATGGAGCTGGTGTGTCTCTGTTCCTGTCCTCGGGTACTTCCTGTCACATCGGGGTCACCCGTTACTCCCTTAGCTCCAGGGGGATCACTGCACTGAGCTGGGGGTGGAATACATGTGACCAATATTGTGCTGGAAGGCCACGTGCTTAGCAATGTCTCTGTGTGTGCATGCACCTTTAGGTTGAAGGCCACCTCTTCCAATGCTGCTGCAGTTTCTCTCAGCATACTCACTGAGAGAAGATAATGAAAAATACTTCTAAAGAAGCCATGTGAAGAATCCAGTAAGGAGACTTCCTTACTGGAAGGAATTGCATTTTTCTGTGCTCCAGGCATGCATTTATAACCTGCAGGATTAGAACGAACCCTGCTCTGCAGGGAAGCCTGCTGAGGAGGAGGTATGGGGG
Source organism: Nestor notabilis (assembly GCF_000696875.1). Taxonomy (NCBI): domain Eukaryota; kingdom Metazoa; phylum Chordata; class Aves; order Psittaciformes; family Psittacidae; genus Nestor; species Nestor notabilis. The sequence continues at coordinate 6,279 of NW_009918285.1, read as the reverse complement.
TTCTTCTCCCCTGCTGTATATTAGTTGTGGTAATACTCTATGAGCTAATCAGCTCCTCTTCCTGAATACAGCAGTATCTCTTCAGACCTGAGTACATCCCCAGGCATGTCATGGGGATATACTTAAAGGACATCAGCCCTTTGGTGTGTATCACAGTAAAGAAGAAGAAGATTGAAAGGACTGACACCTCATATTGAGGCAAAAGTAAATCTATCTTTGCAAACTTTGCAGCAGCAAAGCAGTGAGATCTATCAAATAGTCCGTAATGATTCATGGAAAGTAGTCACTAGAATTTCCTAACTCATTCATTAGCTGTAGTTCATTGACTTGGGTTTGGCAATAGAGCTGGCGGAGCTGACTAAGTTTTCCTCCTAAAAAGACAATGTTGGGACTATATTCTAACATACCACCTTGCTGTTATTCCTTAAAGATTATTCCCCTTCAGCAAGTACTTCAACGTTTTGTTTCTTAGAAGGTTGCTTTAAAAATGCATGTATGAGAGTTCCCAACAAAACCACTTTATCTTAGTCACTGGTGGAGGCAATTGTAAACTTTATCAATCTAAATATTACTCTTAGTTACAAACAGTTTTATCAGCTGAGAAATGGAAGCTGGCTCCTGCACAGCAAAAGCTGATGTACTGACAGTAAGAGGGTGACCAAGGCCGCGGCGGTGCCCTGCGTGTGCCGCTCCAGGGCCCCTGTTTCCAGTTAAATGACCTGTGTCCAGACGATGACATTCCCCGTCTGGAGTCACCCAGCATCTGTGTAATATCCATCCACACGGCAGATGCAACAGGAGACAACGTGAGGCCAGAGAGGAGGTAGGATTTCAGAGAACAGAACCTCAGCTGCCAGGTGAGCGGTGGAGCAGCGGTAGGAATAATACATGAGGTCCCCGTCGGCCTGGTACAGCTCAGCCAGGACCTGCCACTTCACTTCCCATGGATCTCAATTCCAGCTGCTCTGCTGGAAGAATTCCTTCCTACAGCCCAGCAGCCTAATAGAGGCTTTGGGAAAACCAGGATATGGGGGTGCTGTTGGGAGAAACGGGCACAGAGGCTTTCTGTTTCTGTGAGGCCTCGAGGGTCTAGTGTGAGCCCACAAGACCCTGTGTGCTCAGCAGGACCCTGGCACCATCATTAGAGGGCAACAAAATGGTTGTAAGGAAATGAAAGAACATTCCAGTCCATTTCCGAGCAGATCTGTCGCACCCGAAAGGCCTAGCTTCATGAACCTTTCCCTGCAGAAAAATGACTTAAAGCAAAAAGGGATTTTAGCACTGCAGCTACGGGAGAGAGCTGCAATGAGGTTTCTTTCCCTGCCCCAGGACAGCACAGGGAGATGTGCTTGTAAGGAGGGTTGTTTGTACAAATAAATGTTCATTCTTGGCACTGGAATGCAAACTATGCTGAAGGGCTGGAAACAGACCACTTTGTAAAGCTGAGGCCAGAGCAAGGGAGGGCTGGAGCCGGGCGGTGGGGAGGAAACTCACAGTCATTTTTAGCAACTTGGAGACTTTCTCAAGCGTGTTTGGCATTTTTAATTATGCTGATGTAGAGCCTGGTCCAAGGACAAAAGGAGCCAGGAGCACAGGATAAACAATTAGGAGATTTCACAGCAGCCAGGGAGGGGTGGTGCTGTTTGCGGGTCTGGAGACTACACTGGAACATGGAACCATCCTTCATACTTTCTAGACAGATGGAATTTGAATGGCTTGCAGAATCTTCACCTAGGTCAGGAAACTCGTGGCATGGGCTTCCCAAATTCTACTACAGGCATATTTTTTTGATAGCCCACACAGGAAGGAGACGAGTCTGAACTGCTGCTATTTGTCCAGGTTTCCTGAGGGGTAGGAAACCATCTCCCTGTGTTTGTATCGACTGACTCTGAACCTGTGACTTTACCATGGAAAATAAACCTGCCACTTCTGGTGGTGGTGAAGATCAGCTCTACTGTATCACATCACGGAGTCACGGCCTCTTTGTCTGGTTTCCAGGCTCAGGACATCCTGCAGCATCCCTCTTTACATGTGTGCTGGTGGGAAAGAGCTTAACATGTGGAGTGGCACAAGGGGCCTGTTTGCTGTTGAAAAAAGCACCTCCAAAGCCCCATCTGGGAGCAGTTTCCAATTCTCCCCTGCTCTGGGCACCATGGGACAGGGCTGCTGTGTAGGTGACGAGAGGAACTCATATTCTCTGTGAGCTAATGGAAACTCACAGAGGAGGTATCCAGCTTTTGGGCATGAATAAATCATCAAGGGTATGAATTATTCAGTGCTCATCCCTCTTAACATGTGCTAAATTCAGACTCGAGAGGCAGCAGTCCTGGCGTGGGGGTTTTCTTCCCTAATATTATGGATGTGTGACAGATTAAAGAATCAAAAGATTCAACTGAAATGATGGGAAACAAGATTAAAAGAATCATTTTTTAAAATAGCACTAAAAAGCTGCTTGAAAGAGTTGGGATACCTCAGGCTGATGTTGCAGTGGCCAAGCTTTCAGCTCAGTGGTGGTGTTGAAGTAAGATGTCCACAACAGAATCATCTTGGGACACAGGAATAAATAGCAGCTTGGGAAATTGGAAACAGAGGCTGGAAGGCAGAGCTGGAATTCTGGGCACAGAATCCCTACAGAAGCTGACCCAGTCTCCCAGGATCCTGTGCCTAACACAAAAAACCCCACCTGGATTTCTCAACACGTGATCTTGGTAGAACTTCATGGATAATTCCCCAATTCCAGGCTTACACATGTTGTTGCAAGATCAGTATCTTTGCCCTATGGTGCTTTTTAAACGTTCCATTTCTTAAGAGCTGAAATGGCTTGAATTAAGAGAAGCATTGGGATGGAAGGCCTGGAAGGATGTCATTGTTAAAACTGTATTGCTCTAACGACTTCAATTCTACAGCCCAAAATGACTTGTGGCCCAGGCAAGCAGGGGCCAGCCACGATCCCTGTGCAACAGAAGCTGACCTTAGAAAGCTGCAGTGAAGAGCTGCAGTTGTGGTGCAAGTTGCAGGGGGTATAATCAAACCAGGGATGAATCCAGACCACTCCAACTCAGACTGGAAGCAAAAAAAAACCCACCCCATCCCGTGTTAAAGAGCCAGGAAATGGCTGGTTCATCCCTCACAGGAAATGAGTCACCCGAAAGCATCGGCCGAGACAGGGAAGTTCTGAAACAACAGGGACTGATAACACCAGAATCCGGGTGCAGCAAATCCCTCGTCCTGCCACGAAAAGGAGGACAGAAATGTAAAATGGGAGCTCTTGTGGTTATCCTTAACATGTGAAGCTGCTCTAAGTGCTGGCAGCCCAGGAAATGCTGTAGGAATAGGCTGGCAGTGCTGCTAAAAGGTAAAACTGGAATGTGCAATGGGACACTAACAGAAGTTCCAAGTGCAGCTCTATTGGCTTGTCAAGCAGTTTTCAACCTTGTCCCTGGAATGAGGCCTCAAAGTGCTGTGGTGGCCGTGGCTGTCATGGAAATCCTGCTTTTGGAATGAGTCAGAAACAGTTCTGTCTATCAGTGCTGAGCGTATGGATCATGGGAAGAATCCTCCCCTTACTAGCAATGTGTGCTGCTGGAATGCCACACACCTGCAGGTAAGGAAGGAACCTTTCCTGAGCACTGGAACTGCAGCCAGCTCTCTAGTGGGAGTTTTCCAGTTTTTGTTTTCAGGTCACTGATAGAAACACTGTGGAGCAGGGGAAAAAAACCTCAACCCTCTGCTAGTTTGCAAATGAATGTTGTTCCCTAAAGCATCCTGGGAACCTGGAGCTCTTTTAAACCCACAAAGGGAAAAAAGCAGGAAAAGGATCTTTCTTGTTTCAGCATTTTGTTGGTTTCCCCTGCACAGTAAATGAAATGCAAAGAGGTAACAGAGGCAGGAAGAGCTTAAAAAGAGAAAAACCTGGGTGTGCCCCACCAAGGCCTTTGGAGCATGTGAGTAACCGGAGCTGGAGGGAGGGACGGTTGCCCTGGGTCGTACAAAGGAACCTGATTGCTGTTTTCTCCCTGCTCCCTCCTTCTGGTTTCTTTCCCATGTGCATTTTGATGGGGGTTTCTTTCTCAAAACCACCCGAAAGAGATACAGGTGAAACGGCTGGTGAAATGTTGCACAATCAGCATTTCTGCTACAACTAAGGCAAACGGGAGTGAGCTTGCAAGAACCCTGAAGGAGTCTTTTAAGCAAGGCCACAGTTGCACAGGGGAAGTCTTGGAAAAGTAGGAATTCTTTGATGGCATCCACGTGTTTGCTTTCCCAAAGATACCTGACAAGCAGCTGGTGCATGCAAGGAACTAGTGTCAAGAGCAACTAGTGATCAGTATCTAGCATTAAAAACTCTTCTTCTAATGTCTGTCATTTTCAAGGTACCTCTCTTAGGGATCACTTCTTTACGAGTGGACTGAGGTATCCTGTATTAAAGGGAGTGATTCTGTCTCCATACCATCCTCTGCTACAGAGGAGTTTCTTACTTACAGCACATAAAGCAGGTTATTGGGAAGATAAAGTGAAACACCTCCATGGGAAACAGCTTAAAACCAGGGTTCAAGAAGGTGTCTTGTGGCTTGTGAGATGGGAGTTAAATTCCTGCTCTGCTTTGATCCAATCACTTTATCTCTCTGGCTCACAGCTCAGCAACTCCAAAGTGGATCGCATAATCCCATCATCTTCCCATTCTCTGCCTCATCTGAGTTGTAAATTTCTTATCTGTGGCAAAAGCTGAGCCTTTCATATGCAGTACCCAGCAAAATAACTTCGGTTTAGTTGGGGCCTTCAGTCGCCTGGAGCAATACGCAAGAACCTAGTTTTCTCTGCTTTAAACTTGACTGCTGGAACAAGTTGGGGAGCCCAATAAACCAAAGACAGGTGATTGAGAGCTCCCAATGTCAGTGGAAGCTCTTGCATTTCACAAATGGTGACAGGAGCGAGGCAGTGGGCTGGTGTCAGCTCCTGGCCATCTGAGCATTGCCCCACTCTCTGAGAAAAGAAGGTGCCACAGGAACCAACACAGTACTACGTGCCTGGGAGACAATAATAGATGATTTCACTTTTAACGGGGTTTTTTTTTTGCATATTCATGTGTCTATTCTTCAGAAAGAAATGAGACTGTAAAATGCATGCCTGGACCTGCCAAAGCTACCTGCTGTGAAGCAGAAACACTGCCCAAGGATAAGACTCCTCATTTCATTTCATTTCTGGTTTTCAAATCCTTCTCTGAACTTTCCTATCTGTCCTCGACGTGCTGTGTTGCAGCTCAGGTGCTTCCAGCAGTGGCACTGGTCTGTGTTAGTGGTTTACTGCTGCTGAGCACTGATGGGCAGAGTTGTGCAGTGTCAGGCTGCTGAGGGACAAAGGCTCCTTCCTACAGCAAGACCTGCATGATGTTGCCTAGAAACTCTCAGAAGAGGGTTGAAGGTAACGAAACCAAGGTCGGCGTGGGCTGGACATTTGATATTTGACTCAATGCTACACAACGGACAAGGTCTGGGACAATTAATTCTCGTGCTGCAGTCAACAGAGAGGGTTATGACAAGAAAACGAGTGGAATTCCCAGTGAGCAAACACAGTTTGTGTTTAAACAGAGACACGCAGCGTTTCACCCGTGCTCACGGAGAGGAACCAGCCGCGTCCTTGGTGCACAGATCCTGAGGTGATCTCAGCCTCCGCCAGGACCCTGCTCCTTGTGTGCCTGTTCCTGCAGAGGAACAAGGTAAAACAGCCCCGTTGGACCACGCTGGGGTCTGCTTCTCCCTTATGTTTTGGGGGGCCTTCACCTCAATGAGCTCGATGATCATTTTGAAGGGAGCAAAAGAAAAGATTTAACACATTTTAGTCCACTGTGGTAGGTTCGGTTTACTATAGATGGCCCAGCACCTGAAGAGCAAACCTTCTACGGGTTTGAAAATCCCCTAAGACCAGAAATCCATGGATTTTACCAGAACCTCTGCACAAGTTAAGACCTAATGACATTGAGAGTGAAACAAACTGATCTACTTAACCACTGAGGTTCACCTGACTGGAATAAGAGCTGTTTTGGTCAGCAAACAGTGTCAGGATTGTACGTTACCCTCGCACCTGAGCAGAGCAGGGTGTGTCTTACCTCACGAGTTCTCTGTCTCCCCACCAATCTTTATCCTTAAGCCATTAAACTGCAGCTGAACACTTTGTCTTGTGTCTCAAATGGAACTGTTAAATGCTGTTGAGCACCGGACGGGCGGTGCTAAACCATTCACCTCATCGCTGTGAGGAGGCCGCGCTCCCTCACCCGAGATG
>NW_009918284.1:7538-22997 GCF_000696875.1 Nestor notabilis | reverse complement strand
CGATGCTGCCGACCCCGGGGAAGGCAGCGAAGGGCGGCCGCTGCACCGACCCTGCCGCGGGGCTTTGAAGCTCAGATATCTCTTTTACTTAATGTCTTTTAGCCCTGCGCTTAATCCAGCGCCGGATTAAACGCAGAGCCAGAACTTTCTGTTTAAACATCGTGTGCGGTCGAGTTGGCTGTTTTCATCCCTGGGGAAAGAGGGGACCAGAGAGCACGGTAAAACCCGGGGTTTCCCCATGCAGCGTCTGCTTGAGCCCCTGCGAGCCATGGTTTGTGGTCTCATTTGATTATCCACTCTGGTAACCTGTGTTAGAGTTTATTTCATCCTCTTGGGGAAGCTAAACGGGGAATGAAATGGCAGCCTTTGTTCTGGGCCTGACTGGCTTTTCTCCTTCCCCCTCACCGCCGGCGCTGCTCTGAAATCTAAGGCAACAAAACTCTCCTCCTCCCCATGGTATTCCAACACCTTAGGGATGAGATGCCCAAATTTCAGCGAGCGAGCAAAATAGCTACCACTGACCATGTTATGTGCAGGTAGTGGAGAGCTGGGAGGCACCCAGCGCAAGGATATGCTTGAGTTTAATCTGCACATGAGCTTACCTCTGGTGCTTGTTCTCTTTTTTAAGGTCTTTAAAGTGTATAGTATTGTTGTAGTTGGTGCAGTGCTAGAGATTTTATTAGCTCCTCCTTTAATGTAGGAAACGATCCTTAGGACTTGCTGCCTCCCATTGTGCGAGTAACTGAGATCTGTCATCGTGGGGACCTTGGCATCGCTCGCCGACATCTTGATCTAAATAAATTAGTTTTATAATCCGATTTGTCATCAATTTAATGTTTTTCATTAATAAACCCCTTTAGCCATCTGATGCTCAGCAGCTCGGGATAATGCCTCCCAGAGAAATAAGTTTGCTCATTCCAGCACTAAGAGCCGTGTTCTTAGCCCACATAGTAAAGCTCCGGTCACTCGAGTGATGTAACAAGGATTTATGAGGGGTTTTTTTTCATTAACTTAAAAACTGCTTGTAGTAGACTGCGGCTTTGTGGGTCTTAAAATTGGTAATTGGAAGAGCTCCAGATGCTTCATGCTTTCTTTGGATGCTTGAAAAATTGGTGACCTTTAGGAGCATTCACAAGCAGCCCAAATTCAGGATGATCTGAGCAGGGAGCTTGTGAGAGAGAATCTGAAGTAAAACAGTGGGTTTAGATGACTAAATCTTCACAGATGACCCCAAACTGATCTGGATTGCTCAGAATTTCTCTGCTGCTGTGGTACCCTTTGGTGATGTCATGTTGGAAAAGCTGCTGTAAAGCTTATTTAGGAATTTAGGTCTGAGCCAAAGCATAACTTAAGCAAAATGACTTCCAGACAAAGAAGTGACTGATTATTGAATGTCAGGGGTATTCCTATCCCAGCCTGTTTTCAGGAATGGAAGTTGCTTGTCCTGTCTGCCTCTGAGAGAAAACCCTGAGGAGCTCTGCGTGGAACCCTGGCAGTGTTCAAGGCCAGGCTGGACACAGGGGCTTGGAGCAACCTGCTCTAGTGGAAGGTGTGCCTGCCCGTGGCAGGGGTTGGAACTGGAGGAGCTTTAAGGTCCTGTCCACCCCAAACCACTCTATGAAACTAAGACTTCTTCTTTCAACACAACATGTAACAGCAGCCTCCAATACCTTTGTGGTTCTAAAGCTTCATTTCTAGAGAAAAAGAGCATTATTTAGGAGCAAGGTGAAGGGCAATGCAGTGATGTTATACTGATTCCTGAACAGCAAAGGATTCTGTGCAGGATTCTGAACAGAAACTGAAAACTGGGATTTCTTGCACCTTGGAATATGATCCATGTTTCTTCACTCCTGTGATTCAGGGTCTGTGTGACCTTCCATAGGAATAAGAAAACCCTTTTTTTTTCCCGTCGCTTTGATTTATGCCCTCCATCTGCTGCAGGGAGAGCAGGAGGAGATGCTGGTGCTTTGAAAGGCACAGTCCTCTCTCTCTGCATGCCTTGGGAGGACAGGAGATGGCCACCAACGTGGCAGCTAGGCATAGGGGTGGGAGATTCTCCAAATTCTTGTCGTAATCTTGGCTACTTTTATTTCATGAAGAACCTTCAAGTGAAAAGAACTGTTCATCTCTGAGCTTCCTAAGCCGCAAACACATGTGGAAGCTGTGTCATTCCACTAGCAAGTCTCTATATAGCTAGAATCTAGTTGGTCCTCATGTTAAATGCAGCCCTTTCCCTCCCCAGAGGTGTGGAGTGGTGAGGGGTGGATTCAAAGCAGTGGGTTGGGTATTGGAGGGGGACCTGCAAAGGGAGGGAGGGCTGAGGATTGGAGTTAGCGCAACACACTGCGAAGCAGGGAGCAGCACGAGGTGCTGGAGGACTCCTAACCAAATCCCCTGTTAACCGGGCTGGTTCCTGTGGAAGGTTCATTCAGTCTGTGTGTATCCCTAGGAAGGAAAAAGGGCTGCCTGGGAAAATCAGCTGGACAGGTGGTGGCCTCGCTGGAGTGACCAGCCAAGGAACCCACCAGTGGGATTAGAGAAGGACTGAGATCATGGGGGCGATGAGAAGCTGTGTGTAACCCAAAGCAATCCAGTCTGCTGGAGCTTGCTTTGTGTGGAGTTAAAGCTGTCCTGAAATGGGAACAACAGTCCAGATTCCTCTGCTTCCAAGTGTGTTCCCTGCCCCACAGGAGCTGTAACTGCTGCCTCACGCTCGTGCCCAGATGTTGCAGGCTCTGATGTGCTCAGAGTGTTTCCCCGGTGCATTTTCCAATGTATTGCATGTTGCCGAGCTGTGCCGACGTGCCGGGGCTCTGCCTCCTCCCGCTGCCTCCCAGGAGCCTCCACTGCCCACGTGTTCCTCAGAGCTCACCTCCAGGCTTTCTCCCTGCTGCAGCTGAGCCGGGTTCCTTTTCTTCCCCATGTCCCTGTGCTAGTGGCAATGCCCTCCCTTCTCAGCAGAGCCGTTTGTGTGATTCCAGTGTATTTTTTTGGCGGGGTGGGAGGTGGCAGAAAGTGGGAGGGAAATGATGCCAGACCTTGCAGCTTCCACTCCTGGAGGGAGTCCATCCAGGAGCAAGACTCTGCTTCTTCTCCTGGGGAATCAAACTGGCTGGGGAGCAGTAGTGTAGGAGATAAGGGGCTCTGCTTTCTTCCAGAGGCTCCCATCCCTAAACTCTTGGGGTTTTGATGGGGTTTTCCTGGGTTTTCTGGAGCATGGGGTCAGTATTGTCATACTGTTAAGATAATTCAGTATTGTGAATAAACAGAATGTCTCTCTGCTTACTGAGCACAAGTGTGCTGTGGAACAGTGTTTAATGTGTGTTTTATTGCTAAGGAAGAGCTTGGGTTTAGATCAGGAATAGCACTGTGGCTGCTTAGCCTCCTCCTTGTGAAGCAGCGGTGTTACCAACCCCCTTTACCTACCCCTTAGGATTTCTTCTGAGACAATGCAATCACTGCCCCACATGAAGTCCTGGAAACCACTGCCACACATGCCGCCAGCCTGCTGCCATTCCCCGTGGCAAGAAGGTAACCTTCTGCTGCACCTCTGACACGGCTTTAAAATATCAGCACTGAAATGAGGCATGCTTAATCCCTCCAGGTATACGTACGCTTCTCCTTCCTATCAGTAAGTGGTCTGACAAACTGCTACCACTCATCAGTTCATTCAGTCCTGCTTCGTGTTGTGTAGCCAGAATGTAGACAGATAATGCTGGAATCCGGAATAGAAGGACACATCACAAGTGGAACGTTTTCAGTCCTCCTTCACACCTATTTGCAGACTCGGAGTTTGTTCTGTAGGTGTAAAGGGAACTGCTGGGTCATCACGCTGACCTGAACCACAAAACCTAGAGAAGAACTTAGAGTTATTCTGCTGTGCAGGGTTTCCTCTTCTCCTCTGCTTTATACCTCAGCTGGAGATGTGGTGGTGGTGGATCAGATGGAGTTTTTTAGTGAACAGTTTATTATCTGTTGCCCTCACAGACCGGTTCCCAGTGCTGTTGCTTTTGTGGCAGGAGGCAGAGTGCACGTAGCTGTGGGGTTGGTGGGAGCTGTGATTCACTGCTTTGCAGAGCTTGATGCCTGAAAGAAAGGATTAGGGTGCTTTTATTCCTGATGTGGGCATAGAAAACACTCCTTGTTAACATGCAGAATGCATTTTTAGAAATTCATCTGATGTTTTTGGAGGAACAAAACATTTGAGAAGTCACTGGTGCCTTACAGGGTCTAAAGCTGTTCCCAACCAGGGATAAGGCCACCAGAGTGATCTTCAGTTTCCAAATCCTGATTCTCCAACCTGTTCTTAGAGCTAAAATTAAAAACTACGTAGAACTCCCCAAGGCAGCAGCTCTTTTGCTTGTTTTATACATTTGCCAGTGCTTGAACTCTTGGGTTCTTTTACTTTTGTGTAGTGTCTTCAGAAAATCATCTTTTAAAGCAAAAATCAAGCTTTCTCAAAGCAATTAGAGCTGGTAATTTTTTTTTTTTTTTTAACTAAGGAGTCATGGTAACAGTTTTGTAAGAGAGCCAAGGTGCTGTTGCCAGTAGAAATAACAAAATTCAGGCTTTTTTTCCCCCCATAATTATGCGACACAATCTCCAACTTCCATATTTAGATCCCTAAACTAAACCCCGGGTTATAGTACTGTGTCCAGAACTGAAAGGTTAAAATATTGATCATTTCATGATGTTTTCCTAAGGGCTTGGGATTTTTCTTGCTTGCACATGTAGTTGCTCAACTTCATTGTGGAAAGGTGCTTCTGAGCCCCCGAGGCTGTGGTTGCCTGTGCAGTCAGGAGGATGCTGTTATTCTATTATTCCTATTTCTGTTTGGATGACACGAGAATATGACCAGGTGGATAATATGTCAAGCATCTGATACACCAAGTTGTAAACATGAACATTTAATCTAAAGCTTATTGTTTCTGACACGGGCAGACATCACAGGAAACACCAGATACTGAAATTCTTCTGAAACTCTGGTGATGACTAAGCAGGCCTCAGTTTTGTCTTGCAGCTTTAATCCAGTTACGGGTGTAATCTTGTGAAGTGTCTCTCTTCTCCCCTGAGATGTGAGAAGTTGTATTTAGAGCACTTTCAGCTCAGAAAAGGTATTTATAATTCTTGGGTTGCCAATGAAATGGCACCATTTAGGTTTAAGGCAGGGTCATGCTCCTCCCCTGATCAGCATCTGTAAATATAAATTTAGGATGGCTATGCATGGTGTGACCGATTTTGGGTTTGGTTGGACCAAAGTGTGTAATGGTTCATCAGTGATTTGGGGTTGTTAATAATGGATTGGCTCCAAATTTGGGGGAACTTGTCTTCTAATTGTTGGCCATTAAATAAAATTTGTACCTGACTGGACATTCCTGGAAGAGAAAAGCCAGTCACTCTGGGCTGCAGGCTTTGGGAAAATGTTGGGTGTCCTGCACAAGGGAAGGTGTGTTAATGACTATAAGAACCTGTGCTAGAAATGCCTGCCTTGAAGATAGTCCATAATCTTCTCCATTTAGGTTGTCTTTTGAGGTGACCATCTCCTGCCATCTCCCAGTGAGTTTAATTTCTAGCTGGATTTGAGAAGATGTTTGTGTACTAGTTCCCAATTGGCTTGCCTTAACCACCTGCTTCCAGAAGGTTATTTGGTCTTTGTTTCAGATTGCCCTCAGGCTGCAGCATGCCTTCAGTTCAGTCAGGCCACCTAGTGTTTTTCGAAGACCCTGGAGTTCACAATATGCAATTAAAAATCAGATTCTTACTTTGAGAGACAAAAATTTGTTCTTGCATTGCCTGCCAGAGGGGAGATTGAGATGAGCTCTGAGGCAGAAGCTCTTCCCTGTGAGGGTGCTGAGGCGCTGGCACAGGGTGCCCAGAGAAGCTGTGGCTGCCCTATCCCTGGCAGTGTTCAAGGCCAGGTTGGACACAGGGGCTTGGAGCAACCTGCTCTAGTGGAAGGTGTCCCTGCCCGGGGCAGGGGTTGGAACTGGAGGAGCTTTAAGGGCCCTTCCAATACAAACCGGGCTGGGAATCTATGAATCAAGTTCACGACTTGATTCACTCCTACAGCTGTTTTACACTTTTATGCCTGAGGATCACAAGTTAACCAAGTTAGGAATTGTGTGTTCACAATTCATTTAATGAAATGAAGCTTATAAGAATTTCCTAAACCAGACCACGCTCTAGTGTGTCACTCATTCGGGCTTCTATTTATTAGGAATGTTTGCAACTCACCAGAACTCCATGGTCTCAGTGTGCGGTGGCACCACTCATTAAATTACAGGTTTAAAATAGTACATCAGCCTGAATGATAAAAACTTCCTCTGTTTGCTGCTGGCTGCTGTGTTACAGTGAGTGTAACACATAGTGTAGCTGGGGCTGGTGTCCTTGGAGGTTTGGTTGTCTGCATGGGATACTGCACTCATGGTGGAGGTGTGAGGCTGGGCACTGACAGAGGAAGGCACAGCAGATACACAGAACTGTACTTAGCTTCGTACTCTGACATGTTGAAGGTATTTGTAGGACATTCTCTGCTGTTCTTTCTTAGGTTTGCTCATTACCCCATTTTTGGCCTTCTGGAATCCCTAGGTGTGAAGGGGGGAAGAGGCTAGCGCTATCTGTCCAGACTCCATCAATACAATTCTGAGTGTTCATGTATTCACAGAGAATGAGGTTGTTCTGTCCTGTCGTAATTCCAACTCTAAATGATGCTTGTTTGAGGAATATAAGCAGCCCTATTTTTATCTTGTTTAGAAATTGAAAAAATTCAGAAGGGTGAAACAACAAAGAAGGATGAGGAGGAGAACTACCTGGATTTATTTTCCCACAAGAATATGAAACTGAAAGAACGAGTTCTGATACCTGTCAAACAGTACCCCAAGGTGAGGGCCAGGAAACAGCTTACTGAATCTCTGTGATTTGCTTGTTTTCTATGGATTTTATGGCTGACTTTTGGAGATAGGAGCTGTCAAAGTGTCACCAGGAGTTATGCCACTGTTCCACTATTGCTATGGAATTTTTCCTATGCAAGCTTGCAGGGTCTTATTTCTAATATACTGCATTTCTAGAATGCCTTGGGATAAAACTAAATGGTGATGCATAGTAGATATTTTATTACTAGGATAGACACTTCGATATGTAGAGCTTTTTGTTATACTGTTAAGAACTCATTTAACTCTTCAGACTTGCCTGTAAAACTGCTGGAGAGTAGATGTTAGAATTAAACACTTTACATGAGTTGATTTAGCTTGAGTTTTTGGCGGAGCATTTTTTCATGAAAAGAATGTTCTGGAACTTACTTTTTCCTGTGCATTTTTTTGTGAGATGAAGAGAAAAAGGAGCGGTTAATTTTCTTGTCAGCCAGCATAACATTCAGGAGAGCTTTTGTTACTGAGCTCTGGAGTTAGGTTTTTTTCTTCTTCATTTACAGTTCAACTTTGTTGGAAAGATTTTGGGACCTCAAGGCAATACCATCAAGAGGCTTCAGGAAGAAACTGGTGCTAAAATATCTGTCCTAGGGAAGGGTTCAATGAGAGATAAAGCAAAGGTAAGGACATCACCCTTGAAAACATGCGTACACATTAATGCCTTTCATATGGTCGTGAGGCATAGTGCTTTTCAAAGCATTTCCTAAAACGTTAAACCACTGAAATCCATAAGCAAAGGCAGTCGGAAGTCCCCATGTTTAGGAAGTCACATTTCCTAAAGTGTTCTGTGCTTATTGGGAGCAGTCTTGGTTGGGGCAGAAGCATGAGATAGGTTTTCTTTATGAACATGACTTTGAGATCAGTCATCTTTTAATCCCCTGTGCCCTTGGATGCAGAGATAGTTTATTTGAAAGGTAAAGTACCAAGTTTATAAACCAAGAATTAATCCCAGCTGCTCTGTGACAAGTCATTCACAAAAGGAATATGTTTACCCTCCAGGAAATAAATAAAATAAAAATCCTTTTTCCAGCCGTTCCCTCTGAAATCCTGAAATTCCCATGGTTCACTGAAGATGCTGGAGCAGAATGTTCCAGGGTCTCTTTACTGGATCACAAAGTGCCAGGAGGGGGATTTTTTCTGTTGGTTTTTGTTTGTTTGTTTGTTTGTGGTTTGTTTTTTTTTAACAGAAAAAAAGAAGATGTTTTTTCTTCCTGCTTCTAAAAACTGAGCCAACAGTCCACAGAGCTGTAACTTAATTCAGCTTTTTACTTCAGCAGCACAAAAAGCTTTTCCACTTCTAGCTTATTTGTAGCTTCTTAAAACCATCTGAATAACAGATGTCTGAGGGCCAAGTGAAAGAGCAAGCTTGTTTGTGTTGTTAGATGGTAAAGAGCACCTTGGGCAGAAAGGTGGTCTGGAAGAGGAAGAGCACTGCTTGCATATGCCTAATCTTCTGGGGGGGGAAGTGGCTGGCATCACTGTGTTAGCAAAAACATCAGTCACCTGGAAAGTCAGCTGTAAAGAGATGGAAGGTGTAGAGTGTGTGTGGCTTTGTATAGAACTGCATGCTCATGTCCATCCCGTGTTACCATGATCTGTGCCCAGACATGACCAGAATGCTTTTACAGACATCTCCTGCTAAGGCTTAGAAGACAGGTAGAAGAAAAATAGTTTCTCTGCATCTTAATTAGTTAAGGAATCTCTAATCTGCTTTGTTTCAGGAGGAAGAACTGCGTAAAGGGGGAGATCCTAAATATGCTCATCTAAATATGGATTTGCATGTCTTCATTGAGGTTTTCGGCCCCCCCTGCGAAGCATATGCTCTGATGGCTCATGCCATGGAAGAAGTCAAGAAGTTCCTTGTTCCAGTATGTATACTGGTGTTCTTTTCTTTTTGAAAGAGGTAGATGGGATGTGACTCTGGCTATAAGGATGGGGTAAGGTCTGCACAGTGCAGGGCTCATGCTACAGGAATTGTTGTCATTGAAGAAGCCTGCAGTATTAAAGTGTGCATGTGGCAGTTTAACGTGACCCTGTTGATCTTACATGGAGGCATTCCTCTAGACATAATTATAAAGATACATGCTTACAGAGCAATTGTTTAGAACACCTGGAGTAGCTATTTATCTCCCAGGACTAGCTGTGGACCCTGGGGTGGGTGTCAGTTTTAGCAGGAGGATTAAATTAGCTGTGGCTGGCATGGAGGAGTCTTGGACGGGTTCCTCTGACTTGGGGCTGTAGTGTAGAAATCTGGCTAGAAAACTTCACTGGTCAGATGAGAAACTAAGTACAGAGGTGTTTGCCCTGCTCTGAAGGGGTGGTGAGAGGATGAGGAGGGTGACTGCCCAGGCAGCTAGGTAGTACTGTTCAATGTTGTAGCTGTTTTCTGAGACAAAACTGTCAAATCAATATTTCTCCTGCTTTAAATGCAATTGATGTGAAGGAACCTCTTTTTGCTAACCAGGCATTTATACAGATGACACTTGTTGTTGGTTTGAGGATGTCTTTTACTGGTGAATCTTGCAAGACCTTCATGGTTGGTTTGGTGCCAGTATGTAACACAACAGTGCTAGTTTATTGCCTCCAGGAACTGCAGAGTTTGGAGGAATCCTTCATGTATTAAAATGATAATGTTGCTCGTTAAATTAGGATAAAACACAATGGGAAAAGAAGCAGGTAGTGCTCCCTTTGTTCATTATCCTTTGTGTCTGGCTTGCTCAACCTGTAACTCAGACACTTGCCTAAATATGAGGCAGCAGCTCTTCCCTGTGAGGGTGCTGAGGCGCTGGCACAGGGTGCCCAGAGGAGCTGTGGCTGCCCCATCCCTGGCAGTGTTCAAGGCCAGGTTGGACACAGGGGCTTGGAGCAACCTGCTCTAGTGGAAGGTGTCCCTGCCTGTGGCAGGGGTTGGAGCTGGAAGAGCTTTAAGGTCCCTTCAGTACAAACCAGGCTGGGATTCTGGGATTCTACGAATGTCAGCCCCCGCTGCTGCTCTGCAGCTGAGCCTGGAGAGCTCAGATGTGCTTCCAGGGGCAGGTGGAACCTGGGATCTGTGGGTGGTAAGGAAGAATGAAGGAAAAGCTTATGGGTACTGTGTGATTTTTGAGTGACACAGAGAGGAGCAGAGATTGCTTTGTGAAGTGTCTTTGAAGGAAAGAGGTCATCTTCGAGGAGCCGCTGGGATGTACAAAACCTCCACTCGCTAAAGCAAGCGTGCTCCTTGCTGTTTAAAGTGTCTTAACTACTGCTGCCTTCAGACAGTGTGTGAAACTTGTGAGAATTGTGAGAGAAGTCGTTATGGAAGCCAGCAGTGCTGTGAAAACACATCTGGTAGGAGACTCCTTGCTCTGTGGTGTTGCCATGGCACTGTGAAGATCCCTGGTGCGAGGCTCAGCCTGCCTGTGTGTTGAGGGGAGATGTGGCGTATGATGACCTCTGCAGGGTCACCAGGCATCTGTGCCAATTCCAGGAGCTACATCCCCTGGGGTGATAAAATGCACAGAGCCAGAAACATGCTGCATTCCTAAGAATTTGAAAAGACAGCCTGGATTTGTACCTGCATGTTTGCTCTTTGTCAGGTGGTGTCTTTCCCAGTTCCTTTAGCATGCTGGAATTGCAGTAGAGTGCTGTTACCTCACATGGGCTCATTGCCAGTCACTCCTTAGATGTAAGGTGCTTGAGGTGAGATATGTCTTGCCTGACTTCACCTCTGAACTCCCCAATGCTTGCAAATAAATCTTGCTGACATCCCTGGGATGCTGAACATCAGATACCTCCAGAACTGCTGCGAGAGGCCGTCTTCCCTGGGAGCAGCAGTTGGGCTCACCACAGTTCCTGTCTGTGCAGGTCATGTGCCCTTCCTGGCCAGTTTGGAGAAAGCTGTAGTTGTGCAGTGCTGATCACATCCCAGTAAAACTAACCTGTGGATTTTCATTTGGATCTATGAGGTTATTTTATTCCAGCATGGTAGCCTGTGATATCCTGGGGCACAGACTTGTTAGTTAGCTGTTCTCTGGAGTTCTCTCTTTCCCCTTTTTAGGATATGATGGATGATATCTGTCAGGAGCAATTCTTGGAGCTCTCCTATCTGAACGGTGTACCAGACCCAGCTCGAGGCCGGGGAGTCCCTGTGCGGGGAAGGGGAGCAGCTCCACCACCGCCTCCACCTGTCCCAAGGTATCCTTCCCAAAAGCACAAGACCTAGAAATGCTGCATCTTGCTCAGAGTTGTCCTGCCAGATGAGGGTAATGCACATCAGCTGTTGGCCTTGACCTTGGCTTTTCCAAGGCTTTCTGACCTTACATTTCAGGCTTGCTTTTGGCAACCTGGCATTAAATGCTTTGTATTTTGAGATGTGATCAAGCACAGTGGGAATCTTCTATATTGTTTTTGATATCTGAAATCAGCAGCTTCATAAGGTAACCTTTCAAAACCAGGAGTACAAAATTATGTGTAGATAGATGTTGTGTTTGCTTTGTAACCTTCAGCAGAATAAGCATTTTCAGTTTAAACTGACCATCCTTTGAAAGTAACAGGATGGCATTATTCTGTCATTGCTGCCAAGGCACAGGGATAAGTTGGTGATAAAACTGTTACTAGAGTTCTTGCTTCACTACCTTTTTCATGGAGGGGAAGTCTTTGCTTACGAGTGTTTAGCCCAGAAGTGCCCCTGCTCATCTCATCATTGATCTGTAACTTCTGGAGGTTTTGCAGTCGTTGCAGGTTAATGACAGAGGATTGCTTAAAATGAACTCTGAGAAATTACTTGCCCAAAGTTCTGTATCAGATTTATTTCGCTGTCTGTACAACATCTAATGCACTAGAGTTCCCATCCCGGAAGAGGTTTTTGTAAATCCAGCAGTAGTGTAACAATTCTTGTGCTAAAGAATTCATGGCTTAGTTAATGGTAACTCTACTTACTTATTTATCAAGCTATTGCAATTTAAAGTAGGTCTAAGAAGCGCATGCACTGCCCTTGGCGTTCAGCACATGAGCTGTAGCTCTTCACAATCCTTCTCATCTCCTTCCCAGGGGACGTGGGGTTGGTGTCCCCCCCCCTCCTCCTCCTCCTCCTCGGGGGGCCCTCGTGCGAGGAGCCCCGGTGCGAGGTGCCATTGCCCGGGGAGCTGCTGTAGCCCGTGGGGTGCCTCCCCCCCCAGCAGTACGGGGGGCTCCTGCACCCAGAGCACGAGCAGCCGGCATTCAGAGAATACCGCTTCCTCCTCCTCCTCCTCCCGCACCAGAAGCCTATGAGGAATATGTGAGTAACTCTATATCTTTGGTTTAATTCCAGCTTAGCTGACCATGTATCAGATACTCCACATTATTGAAATAAAGGCTAAGATTGCTCTGGAGACGTGACCAGCAGCGCAAACACTGGTATGGGGCTGGGTGACCTGCTTTGTGTCTTACTCCTCAAAGGAGGGAGCTACTCGTGTCCAAAATATGGGGCAAGGGGTGGTTTTGGTAAAATAGAGATGAACCCCTAAGGCTGAAGTTGGCCAACTGTCAGAGCATGGTAGAAAATGTACATCACAAAGATTGATGCAAGGGAAGATTCTGCAAGGGAACTTTTTAAGGAAGAAACACCAAAGGTTTCCTGCTTCCCCTAGAATCCTGAGAGTAAATATGTGAGTGAACATGGTGTGATGTTTCACATAATGTAACTATAAGCACCACCCTCCCCCCAAGCATCTGTGCTCTTGGTATTCTAAAGGAAAAAAGGTTTTGATGCACAGCAGCATTTTGGGGAATCATCACAAATATTCATACATCTAAAACATCTGTTTCTCTTCTCAGTTAAACTTCATTTTTCCAACCAAAAGTTGTTAGGTTGGATTTATCTACCCCTAAATCCGTGGTTTAGA
Source organism: Nestor notabilis (assembly GCF_000696875.1). Lineage (NCBI taxonomy): Eukaryota > Metazoa > Chordata > Aves > Psittaciformes > Psittacidae > Nestor > Nestor notabilis. The sequence goes on along the minus strand of NW_009918284.1, from coordinate 10,204 downwards.
CAGCACAACTACGGGCTTCCTGGCATGTGGATTTGTAGCACAGACAAGCTGCAACCTTGGACGTGTAAATGACTTTCAAATGCATTGTAAATATTAGTGTGGTTCGTTCCTCCAAAGCCAGAGGACACAAGCAGATCTCAGCTACCTGTCTTAATGACTGAGCCCCTTCCCTGCAGCAGGCAAGGATCCACAGGCTTCCATGAAAGCTGAATTCAGTTTTGCCATTACTCTTGGTCAGGCATTAACCTCTAGTCCTTCCCTTAACACTATTTTACATCATCATCCGTTTCAGGGCTATGATGATGCGTATGCAGACCAGAGCTATGAGGGGTATGAAGGCTACTACAGCCAGGGCCAAGGGTAAGTCTGCTTGTCTCGTGTCTGTTGCTGAGTGAGTTATGCATGGTCCTCTCTTTCTGTTTTCTTTTAAGGGAATGGAAACACTCGGTTTTGAGCTTGAGCTGTAGGGAAAGTGCCCTATTCTGCTGGAATCCAGGAGTGCCTGGGAAGTAATTTTTGGGAGTGTCCCTGTGTCTTTGACAATTCCATAAAAGCAGCGAACAGACCTGCCAGAGCCATGAGTGACATTGGGCATCTTTTGCTTTTCAAGTGTTTGTGCAAGGTGTATCAGTTTAAGAGTATGATTTCAGCCCTCTATGTAACCAACACAATTACTCTTCCAGGGACACAGAATACTATGATTATGGACACGGGGAGGCACAGGAAACCTACGAAGCTTATGGTATGTCTGGGAATACTGTTCTCTCAACAGGGAAGGGGCTGCACATAGTTGGGAATTGCCTGCAGCGGTTGCACATAGTTGGAAATTGCTTGTGGTCAGCCATCTGTTTTCCAGTGCCATTCCATGCTCTGAGCAGAAACTTACTGAAGAGAACTTCAGATAGTTTTCATGGTAGAATATTTATGCCCTGCAGATTATCCAGGTCTGAACAACCAAAGGCATCCTGTGGATTTTAGATTCTTACCTAACTGAGTTGTCTCAAAGATGATGCTTTCAAAATTCCAGGTTTTAACTAGGGAAATATTTTTTAATTTCCGTATAGCTTTAGAATATTTTAAGAGCTCTGGATTTCCACCCACAGCACTACTTTTGCTGCAGTCTGGTTTTCACAGATTGTATTTTGTTGAGCTGGATGAGTGCATGGTTCCATCTGCTTCCTTATCCTCAAAAACCCGCTGGCTGATACTGACTCTGTACTATACATTTGCTTGAAAAATGGATTTAAATGTCATCTGAAGGCCTCCCTTTGACTAGGTGAAAAGATTTTGGTCAATGTGACTTGTAAGTAGTCTGTGAAGTTTAGCTAATTACATAAAGCTGCCAACTTAGGCTAGACTGAGGGGTGAGGGAGTCCAGTTTAACCACAGCTGTACATCACCGGCTGTTGAAAACAATAAGCCTTATATCTGAGATGCTGTCAATAAAGGACTGGGTGACAACTGCTTTTTTTAAATCTAGTTCATATATCCAAGCTTATGAATGGCATCTGCATGTGGCAGTGAGTAATATTCATTTTCCTCCCTGTAAACAAGCTATAAACAAGTTACGAAAGCCACACAGCGAGCTGCTTAATGGCATGGAAACAGACTGTGTTGCAAGCAGCCCTTTTAGCAGAGCATCAGCCTGAAGGCTTCAGTGAATGCAGGTAGTGAGGGTAATGACCAGCCGGAGAGGATTTCTGGGATCCTTGGGAACTGGGAATCGCCTGTGTCGTGTATTAGGGAAGCAGAGTTGTTAATGAGGTGGCTGTCTCCTGCCCCAGGGTGTTCCCTGCTCTGGACTTAAGTTGTGTGAAGTTCAAATTCAGGTGCCTAGCAGGGATGCTTTTCCAGTCTGAGATGCATTTCAATAGACAGCTGCTGTCAGTAACTCCTATCTTTCCTGCCTTCAGTGGCTTGGTTTGTTGCCTGTGTTTAGTCACACAGCACAAAGAGGCTTTTGTGTCTCCTACTTGGTAGGAGAGCGGTGATGCTGCCTGGGATATGATGGCCAAAATGCTCACTGTATACTTGGCATCAAGTTGCCACAGCTAATCTGTTTATCCACAGTAATTTCCTATGGTCTCTGCTTTCATGAAAACAGAATTAGAGAAATAAATTGTTGATCCAGGCTGGAGAGTTTTGAGAAAATGGGAGCATGCTCTGTGGTGGTAGGAACCAGCTTGGCTGGCCTCAGGCTTCGGGCACTTCCTTTCATAAACCAGTGACCCTGGAGAGAATGGCAGGCATGCAAGTGTGAATGTTGCAAGCACAAGCCATAATGAAAGCTGAGCTTGGATATCTGGGGCTTGAGCTAGCTCAGAGACAATGGGACATGAACTTCACTTGCTTGAGCTATGTGCAGCAGGAGGGTTGGGGCTGTCCTGTTGAGTGCTTTGTCCATCAGCCGTTAACACTGGTGCAGCGAGGGGATGCTTTCCTGCACTTGCGGAGGGGAAGGACCAGCATGTCACAGTCAGGAAGCAGACTGGTGTCTGGAAGTCGTCATTCATGCTGCCATCCTACAGCAGCATAGGGACTTAATTATTTTGGCACAGTTATCTAGGAGCTGCCTTACCTGGAACTTGGGAAGGAGGGAAGTGCTACCTGTAGCTGTCCCCCCAGCCAGAACCCAAGTTAGAGGTGCTGCTGGCCACCCGCCCCAG
>NW_009918284.1:0-7509 GCF_000696875.1 Nestor notabilis | reverse complement strand
GCCGTGGCTGCTGCCACCTTTGCCACAGCCGGCTGCCAGCACTGCCCTGTGAATTGGCTTTGGCTCTGCTGGAGTTAATGACTCCTAAAAGGCACTGGGTTTGTCCCAGTTGGTGCTGAGCCAGGCTGTCGGGGCTGCAGGCTTCCCGGGATCCCATGCAAGTGCCTTTTTCCCAGAGTGTCGGAAGGAATGTGGTTTAGTGATGGACTTGGCAGTGCCAGGTTAACAGTTGGACATGATGGTATTAAGGGTCTTTTCCAACCTGAACGATTTTGTGTGCTGCAAACAAGAGGTTTTCGTGGAACATGGGGTACTTTGCAGACCAGTTTTGGGGTGAGACCACTGTGAAGATGCCCCGTGCTGCTGCATTGACTCCGGAGGGAAGCTTGTCCATCCAGCACCACAGCTCCCTCCGTGCCCTTGGCTCACAGCACTCCACCATCCTTGACATATCCCTCTCTTTTCCACAGGGCAAGATGACTGGAATGGAACCAGGCCCTCCCTGAAGGCCCCGCCGGCCAGGCCAGTGAAGGGGGCCTACAGAGAGCACCCATACGGACGTTATTAAAAAACAAACATGAGGGAAAATATCAGTTATGAGCAAACAGTTGTTACTGATTCTTGTATCTCCCGGGATTCCCGTTGCTTTACCCACACCAGACAAGTAATTGTCTAACTGTTTTTCTTCGTGGCCCTTTTTCTCCCACTCCATCCTCACCCTGCATTCTGGCTTCTGTACGTAGTATTTTAAAATGAGTTAAATAGATTTAGAGGCGTGACTTTAATTTTCTTTTGTTTTGTCCTTTTTTCAGTGTGTAGGTGGCTTTTCTTTCTTTGTTGTTTAGGTAAAACAGAAACTGTACCTTTTTTTAAGAAAAAAAAGAAAAAAGTTGAGTTAAAAATGTTAGTTTCAGAAGTGACGTGCTTTGCTTAGCAGTTATGAAATTAAGGTTTTGTTAACCTCTTAAGTTTGGTTTTAAGGAACCCATAAAAGTTGTAGTTGCAGAATCCCAAAGTAGGCTACATTTCAAAATTCAGGGCTGTTTTTAAGAACTAATATCATAATGAAATGATAGTAGCTGCCACCCTTTAAAAGTAACCTCAGATGTCAAACTTTCATTAAAAGCAGATTGCTGGTGAATCTTAAGTTTAAATTTTAATATAAAGGATCCTCAAACAAATTAAATAGCTGTGGGGTTTTGTTGTTTTTTGGTTTGGGTTTTTTTTTGGGGGGGGGGGAGGGGTTGGTTGGTTGTTTCTTTGTTTTTAAAAGGTAATTGACCTGAAAAAAAAAGAAAAAACAAAACACAAACCCAACCAAATTAGGTTTGTGAAACTGGCTTTTCTTATATGGGTTTTGAAATCTAGCCCCAAACATGCGGTGTTGAGAGATGCTTGGGAAACAGATTTTCCAGTGTGAAGGGGTTCTTCGTTTGGTTCTGTAAGAAGAACTTCGAAGGGGAAACCAAATTAAAGCATGGCTCTAATTACTCAGTGTTTGATATTAGAAAACAGAGTAAAATTGCAGTTTTATTTCTCTAGTTCTTGGGGCAGATAAATCAGCTCTAGTTTAAAACCGACATAAGTGTTGATGTTAGCAATCCATTGACTTGTTCAAGTGTATCTCAACGCTAGCTTTGCCTAAAAAGGGACACTGCAGCTGAAAAAAAAAATGAGGAAAACCTTCACTTTGTACATAGGATAAAGTCCTAATTGGATTTGTACACTGTCCTCCCACTCTGTTCCTGAAGATTAAATGCTACATGTGTAAGTCTGCCTAACTAGGTAGCTAAAACTTGTCAAAATGTCTGCCTCAGTTTGTCAATAAAGTTTAGTCCTTTTTTAATCAAAGTAAATGTGATGAATTGTCATTTTTTTTGTTGAGAGCTAAAATAGCTATATATATTTTTCCATTCAAATAAACTTAAATTAACGCTAAAGCTAATTGTCTTTTTAAAACCTGGAGACATTCTAAATCACTGTGGTTCGTGTAATTTTCACAAAAAAAAAGCTTATCAAGCTCATTGAATGAGCTTCAGTTAAAAAGGAAAAAAAAAAAGGGAAAAGCAAATTTGTTTTTCACCCCCTGGAAGTTGTTGCAATCAGTTTGATCCTGGGCTATGGCAGCAATCTGTCTTCAGGAAAGTGGTCATGGTTCTTTGCTGAATTACCAGTTCAGATTTCAGGTGGCCTCACCAGGCTAGTCCATGCTGCAGACTCCAGACTGAGTCTGAAATGGCTGGTTTAAACGTAGCATGACAAAATGAGTGCTGAAAATTCCAAGGCTCAGCTGCCAGCAGGAGAAGAAGGAAACTTGCTTTCTGCTTCATGTTAATGCCCCTAACCACCTTGGCTAAGCCCTTCCGACTTCACAGTAGCCTTTCTTTTGAAAGTCACTTAAAAATGTATTTTTTCATTTGAGAAGGTGCTGCAGTTGCTCCTCATATCCTTCTGCAAGGGTGTGTCTGTCTAGAGATAGAATAGAATAGCTTAAACTGCTGCTTAGACATGAAAAAGGGTTTGTATTTCCCATCTGCAAAATGAAATTGGCATTCGAGGGGGAGAGAATTAAACTGCTCGGGGGTGAAAAATAGAGCATTAGGAACCAACCTGCCTGTAGCAGTGCATGATTGAGGGGAATACTTTAAACCAAAAAAAAGTTGTATTTGTAGATTGTTATTAAAGTGTAAATAACGGCATTTTCAATACTGGTTTGGAGTCAGCTTTCAGGGCATAATGTCTTGCTTGATGAAAAGATCACCCTATGCCCCCCTTTTAAAGGAAAATTATCGCAGGAGAATCAGGATGTGTAAAGCTAACATGCATCGCAAAGCCCAAAAGGTAACCTAAATGTCTGATTTTAATAGCACATTTCTCTTTTACATAAACTGTGACGGCAACTTGCATAAACTTTATTGAACCAATTCTTCAGATGTTAATTTGAATGTAAAAAAAAAATGGTAAAAAATTGTTTAAAATAAACATTAAAAAAACCCCAATCCACGTGCTTCTGCATAAATCAGCAATAACTTTAATAATGTGCCCTTTGAAAGTGTAATGTAATGTGGGCAAAAAGGAATCGGCGAGCTTAAATCTCAAGAGATATAAAATGACAATGGATATAGATAGTCCTGCTACTGCCAACAACAAAATTCTGTTCAGTTACTTAAACATGGAAAATGATGGCCCTTTTTAGACCCCAGTATTGCTATTTACTGTGAAATGCCCAAAGCTCAGCTTAAGTTGCATGTTTTCCTTCCTGTGAAATTGCATGCAGGAATCTCTCTTCTTTTTTTCTTTTTTTTTTTATTCTTTTGATACGTGCTTGCCTTTGGGACACTCACAAATGTCTTCACTTTGCAGGAGTCAAGAGTGCATCGTGCTGAATCACTTGGGTGAGGACGAGCAGGGGCACCAGGAAGTGGGTGAGTTTGTTTATTTTTTTGCAACCCCTTGCAAGCTGCTAACGTGTTCTGTGTGGGAACAGCGGGGTGGCACCATCTGAGCTGTGAAACCGAAGCCATTCTTGCTGTATGCATAAATAAACAACTCTGGAAGGTTGGTTACATGACTGCTCTTCCAGAGGTCACAGTGTAGAGGAGGCTTTGGTCCATACCTGTGTAAAGCTCTCCCACCGAGATCCCAGGGAGAAGGAGGTTTAGGTGGGTTTGAAGAGACGGAAATGTGGGGAAATTTGTCTCTTGGAGCCATTTCCCGGCTGAGATGCCTTCAAGAGGGTGCTCTCAGCAGCAGAGTGCTGTTAAAGTTGTTATCCAGTGCTCTAGAAACAGAGCAGCTCAATAGGAATTCCTGTGCACGTCCATAATGCATTAAAATTGCAGGCTGCAGGTTTTCGACCAGATGCTGCCCAGGTAGACCTTGCTACTTTTACCCCCTCCATGTCCCCCTCAGTTCTGGAATGGGATCTGGCTGCTGGCTTTTGTCGGATGTCATTGCCAGAGATGGCTCTATCAGTGGTCCTGCCAGCCTGGCTGGGACACGTTTGGCTCAGAGCCCTGCAGGGCTGCGTGCCTGGTGTCCGTGGGTAACACTCTGAGCCCTCAGGAGGGATGCTGAACTCCCAGCACCCGTGGGTGCTGGTGAGCTCCCACAGCAGTGGGGCTCCCTCTGCCGGCTGCTCTGGCCTCATTTATGTGCTAAATCTCCAATAAATACCTTAATAAATGCACACAAGTGCTCACAAGCCAAGTGGTACCTTGGTTGGGGAGATCGTCACACACCAATGGAGTGAGTGACCTGCGAGCACAGCAAGGACGCATCTCCCCAAGGCTCAAAGGCATGAGCCAGAAGCGTTTCCTTTAGGGACAGCTCATTGCTTTCTCTCCAACCTCGAGATCCATAAATAAAAGAACGAAGAAACAAGCCCTTGCCATGCTGAAGAAGTCAAATGGCTTCAAATGCCAACTGTGAAAAGCCCTGGGCATAGGACAGAGAAGGATGCAAGTCTTATTTTATACGGAATTTTAAAGCCACCAAATGAGTTTCTCTTACCTTAGGAACATGAGGAAAGAGGATAGTAGTAATATGTGGAAATGCTGCAAGAGTGAGATTACCCCTAATTTTTCAACTCGAAAATTGGATCTGTAGTTTTCTGCTAAGGGAAATCATAACATGTCTGGATTTGTGGCCTGTTTATTGAAGGCATCTTCATTTACAATGTAATTGGAACATCAATTTATATGGTGGTGTACCAATCTTTCCCATTTCTTTCTTAATAGGCACAGCTTTTATATCAAGTGGAAAAGATTTCCTAGAGATCATCTATTATGATGCAGTTTTTTACCAGTAGAAGTGGATTTTGTGACACTGCCTTTGGAGTAAAGCAGCTTGGTTGTGCATTGCATTTGTTGCATGTTTATGTGAAAGACTTTCGTGTTACGGAGGAATGTAAATCTTAATCTACTGAAATAACTGTGTATGGGAAAAGTATTTTGAGAACATGCTCTACATCAGACATCTTCCTCCCTCTCATAGCATTCCTGCATTCAGATTTTGGCCTGGAGTCTGCAGACACTAACTTGAGGACCCAAAATAGCCATTGGCACTGGATGTGTCTCTTGGAGACGCTCTAATTAACCAGGCATTCTGGGGGTGATCCAGGACTGAAATTAGTGAGGGGTAGAGATTCCTTTGCGTGCTGAAGGCTGAGTCACCTAAATAACCTTCACTTTTCTACTGGCACATACCTGCTGGAGGTGCTAATCTGCTGGCTATGAGCTCACAAGCACCAGTGGATCTTTCATTTCCTTCTTTCCCCAAAGTGCTAATCCATATCTTATTATTTATAGGATTTTGGTAAAGACGATAAATAAGATAAAGGCCCCTGTTGTGCTTGGCGCTGCGGGGCGTGATGTACAGCAGTGGTCACCTCTCCTCTCTGGAGGGGTTTCCCAACAATTCTGTTCTCTTCAAGAGACTCATGGCTCTAGAAACACCCTCTTGCAGTGAGCGCTCTGTGTCTCCACAGTCCCATCTCCTCTGGTCCATGCTTCCAGCCCAGCCCTTTGGTGTAAATGCTTGGGCTGGTCTTGCTTGGAGCTGCCACAAACCTGGACTTGACTCTTCCTTGGTGAGATCTTGCCATGCACAGTGGTTCATAGTCAATATGTTGAGCAGCAACAGGAGTGGGAAGCAGAGCTTGCAGGGAAAAACGCTCCAACTGGCATCACAGAGATGCCCCCAGGAGCTTTTCCTGCAAGGAGGAGACTGTCATTCCCTGCCCATTCCTTATGCCTGGTTTCAAGTTGCTGTTTGGATTATTAAATAAAGCAAATGGCTGTGAGCTTTATTTTATAACTTAGGGTATTTTTATGTTTAACTTAAACCACTGTGCTTTCAGCAAGGCTAAGGCATTACCTTGACACAGCCCTCTCTCAAACTGTTTGGCAAGTCGGGTTTGAGAACACAGCTGGATTCCCCATTCGGCTGTTGAAGCAGATGATTCCTTTTATACAGAATGAAGGCTTGAATTTGTATGAGAGCATCTGTCACAAGCAGAGCCAAGAGAAAGAATTTAGAAGTGTGCATCTTCCTTCCCTCACCCCATGCTCTGGAGAACACCGGGGCTGAGGGTAATTCCTGCAGCCAGCGATCAACCCTCGGAACAGCCCTGGAGGAGGAGGCTTACAAAGAACAAGTACATATGGTGTTCCTGGGGAGGGGGATGGGGCTTAGGGAAATTCTTCTTTAATTGATAAACCTCTAACATCTTGGATGAGAAGTTGGACACATGCCCCGTTTGTAAGCTTTGAGGGGGAGGAATTCCTGCGGGTTACTCTGGGTCCGTGGGAGCTCCCATCTCTGATGTAGATGTTACTTCTCTTTCTACTCAGGAAGCTCAGTTCCTGTGAGCACAGAGCAGAAACCTTCCCTGTTACTGCTCAGTTGAGCCTTCTGTTGCTACCATGTTTTAGTGGAAATGTTTGTCCCCGTGCTCCTTTTGCTCCTTTTGCAAAGGGATGAATTTCCTGATGAGCTGATTCCAGATCTGATAAAGGAACCCAGTTAAGATGCTGTTTGCTCTGCTGTGGCTGGGAAATAGGAACCTGCCAGCTCTTGGTGAGTGCTGGAGAACACCACAGTGTTGGAGAGCTCCTTGGCTATGGCAGATGCTGGAGAGCAGCAGCAGTGTGCCAGAGTACTGACATGGAAAGTTAGTTTACTGCTGGCTTCAGAACCAAATACTGCAACCAACAGCTCATATGCAGTGTTAGAGATACAAACCTGGCGTCAGTACATCCTACCTGTTGCCTTTAGAGTTGTTTCTGGAAGACTGTTAAAACATCAGGTGTCTGGATGCTCTCTTTTTTCGATGGCTCTGCATGATAAGAGGTTTCAAAACCAGTAAGAAACGAGATTGGCCTGGTGAAAGGTCATTAATTGTAGAGATGAATGGGGCTTGGAGCAGCCTGCTCTAGTGGAAGGTGTCCCTGCCCGTGGCAGGAGGTTAGAACTGGATGAGCTTTAAGGTCCCTTCCAACCCAAACCAGGCTGGGATTCTATGAAAGGGCAGGAATCGCAGAGATGTCCCTCTGAAAAGGTCATTAATCATTAGAGGTGGCCCTGTGAAAGTTCATTAATTGCCTCCAGCCCAGGCATGGGTTGTTTTCGGGGTTGTATAATGCTCCATCTGCACTGAAGCGTCAAAACACCCACGAGTTAAGGAACTCAATGGAAAACACCACACGAGGCTGGTGGAGATGGTGAAAGCTGATCAAGGTGAATCACAGCATTAAAATAACTCGCAGAGGAGATGGCTGGTGGAGCGGGGAGCTGGGGCAGATGTTGGAAGTCATTAGTCATCCCCTCAATAAAGGCCTAATGAGGTTTATTGCCGTGAGGTCTCTCGCGTGTGTCTCTTCCCGCCGCGGAGCTGCCCTTCCCGTTCTGTTCGGGGGGATGGAGTCGGGGGGTTCCCGAATACCCCCCCGGGGGCGGGGCGGGGCTTAGGGGCGGGGCCATGCGGGCGCGCACGCAGGAGGTTTGTCC
>NW_009918283.1:2548-3918 GCF_000696875.1 Nestor notabilis | reverse complement strand
CGGCTTCGCGGGCAGGAGCATCCGCAGCGTCAGCAGAGTCTCCCACTACTTCCAGCTGGTTTTCCTGCTCTGCTGGGCTCCAGGTGGGTCCGAACAGGGATCACCACAGCTCCTGCTCCAGCCCCTCTACCCCCGCGCCAAGACAGCTCCCAGGGCCAAGACGAGAGGTTTCGGTGCAGTAAGTGCAAAGCCTCCGGGTGTCTGTAGGACCCTCTGAGAGCTCAGCCAGCCCCAACCACCGCTGAGCCTGACCCACAGCTTCTTTATCCCACCCTGTTCTGACAGTGACAGCTTTCCCAGCACATTTCCTGAGCTAGAGGGTGGAATCTGCTCGACCTGATTTTAGGGATATCTCATCCCTTTGGGGGACCATTTATGCCTTTGGCCGTACAGAAACCTGTGGCAGTGAGTTCCCCACGTCCCCGGGCAGTGTGCTGGGAAGGACCTTGTTGTACACGTCAATGCTTGTCCCATGTAGAGCCCACGGGAAACAGGCTGTGACAGGGGAAAGGCATTTGCCACTTGGAGAGGGAAACTCCGGGTGAAACAGACCAAGGAACATCCTTTTGTTTCTATCCACAGCCTTCCTCCTCACCCTCCTCTCCTTCACCAGCATCAAACCTGCCTCACTCTTTGCCCTCTACATTGCTACAGTAAGTAAAACCCCATTTCCCGGCCTCCTTTTTTTACTGCCTGTGTCCTGGCATCCCCCAGCCTGGACACTCCCATGGGCTGATCCCATGGGAGCTCCAACATGGAGGCGATGGGTTTGCAGCGCTGGCTCCTCTCTTGCAGGCCCTGACCACCTCCCTGCAGGGCTTCCTGCACAGCCTCGTCTATGGGTGGCTGAGGCAGAACTTCCGTCAGGAGGTGGTGGGCAAGAGCCTCTCCCTGCAGCACCCGCGGGGGCTCAGGGCGTTCTATGACGAGTCCCTGGGGGCTGTTCCCTAAAGCTCCACCTCATCCCGGTGCCTCCGCACTGCCCGGAGCCGCGGCAGCACCTCCACATCCCCGTCGTGGCCGGGCAGGAGCTCCCTGGCCTTGCCCCTTGGTGCTGGGTGAGAAGCTGGTAGCACCAGGGCTGTGGGGGCTGCAGGGGCTCTGTCCCAGTGGGAATCCCACCTTCCCAGTGGGAAGCCCCTCGTTGCTGGAGGCAGCCCCGTGCCCCATCGCTGCACTGTGCAGACAGCAAAACCATGAGCAGTTGCTGCACGGGAGGTGATGGACCACGGGAGATGGGACAGGAGTTCTCGGGAAGAAGGATGCTCCTGTCCTGCACCATGAACCTGGCTGTTGGCAGCAGGAGGGCTCTGCGGGCTCATGAGCATCCCGGTGCTGTGGGGGGAGGCTGGTGGCACACAGACAACGGG
>NW_009918283.1:0-2394 GCF_000696875.1 Nestor notabilis | reverse complement strand
CTGTGCCTATCCCAGGGAGGGTGGTGGGTCTGCTTCATTTGGTCGTGATGCTTTCTGCCAGAGGGGAATCCAGATTCCTCCACAGGGCTCGGGAGAAGGTGCTCACAAATAAAGGTGTTATGGTTGAGGTGCTCCTGGGCTTTGCTGTTAGAGAAGGAACGGGATCAGGCGGTGAGACAGGCGGCTCCTGCTCCTTCCCGCCCTGGGGGCCGGGTCTTTGGCCTCTTCCTGCCTTGGAGGCAGGTTCTCGGCCATGGCATGGGTCGGGCAGAGGGATGGGTGGATGTTGAGCTCCCCTTGGCAGGGTTGGGTGTAGTGAACCCTATAGAGATGTCTGTGAAGGGGACAGGAGCCCCTGGCAACATCTAACAGGGATTGAGGAACCACCACGCTGAGGACAACCAACTCCACAGATCTCTGCAGAGAAACCCCATTCCCAAGCAAACAGATGCACCAAGACTCAGGCCCAGGACACAGCTTGGCTTCATTTGGGGTTTTTTAAACTCCTGTTTTCTACTATACATTAGTGCTTTGGTCCACCACAGTCACTGCAGCGCGATCGCACGGACGCACACCAACTCTATATACAGAATATACACTAGGAGTATTGTACAAATTCCTTACTACAGGGAGCTACGGCCGTGTCTCCTCACGTGGCTGCTTCCAGGCTGGAGGTGGTGGGAATCCCAGCAGCTTCCCACTGTTCCTGTGCTGCCCATGCCTGGCTCTGGAGGGGGAAGCGCAGAAAGGGTTCAGCCACCTCCGAGACTCACCAGCAGCTCCACAGCCCCAAGGCAACAACAGCCACTAGAAACAGCCCCCTGAGCTGCTGCCAGCTTGGTGCAGGTCCTGGCTGCGGTGCTGAGCTCTCCTGCCACCTGCAGAGGTGCATTCCAGGGCTTCTTCCAGCAGTGCAGCAGGATGCCAGAGCCAGCCTAAAAGCTGTTCTTCAGGCAAACAGGCCCTGACCAGGCTGGTGGCTGGTGAAATGCAGTTGCAGGAGCAGCAACCAACCCTGGAGTTATGGCACATCCACGTCCGAGGCAAGAGAGGTGGCTCTCTCAGGCAGGGGGCACCAGCAGAGCCTCGGGTCTCTCCTACATTCACCCTGAAGCACACCCATCCCTCTGTCTTGGCCAGGAGGTGAATGGGAGCAGAATGCCAGAGCTGGCAGCTGGGTTGTGGTGAGGATGAGCTGTGGTGGAGCTGGAGGGGCTGCTCCCCTCTGCCCTCAGTGCTGGGCTCATGCACTGGCTGCTCTCCAAGTGCTCACTTGCAAGGCTGACACAGGCTGCAGAAGCCAGGTTCTCCAACAGGTTTCATCAGCACATGGACTGACCACGTTATCTCCGTGCCCAGCAGAGCTCCAGCTCTCCCCTAGGTGATTAGAGCACACAAACTTGGTTCTCCAGGCTGAATAAATGACATTTGGAGGCCAGCTCCTCTCTGTGGAGCTCTGGGAGCTGCTGCCTTTCACAGAGCACCTGGAGAGCTGTTCCTTGCACATGCACGAGCCTCTTCTTCCTCTTCTTCTGTCTCTGCCTCGGAGGAAACACAGCGTTCCATGTCCAGCAATTCATCCTCCCGCTCCCACGGCAGCTGAAGCTCACGCCAGCACGAGTCAGGCTGCTGGATGGGCAGGGACAGTTCCCTCACATCAGTTCTATGTGGGGAGCAGCATCTCTCTCATTATAACCATTCTGATTATCATCAGGAGCTGTCCTGAATCCAGCTGCCCCCTACAAGGCTGGTCCTGCTTTTCCGAGGCACTGGAATTCAGGGAGCCCAAACACCAGATGAAGATGGAGGTGCATAAATGGGCAATGCATGTTTTGCACAGCCTGTCATGTGCTGCTGGAGGCCTGGCTGTCCCTTTCTGACCTGACAACAGCCACACGGGGAACAGTGTCTCACCTACAGCCCCTAATCCAGCTCCTTGAAGCAGGACTAGACAGAGAACAGTGCACGTGGCTCCCAGTCCTGCTACAGAGCTGACCCACACACAACCCTACGTGGTTGTGAGCAAGGTCCAGACCAGGGCAAGTGGCTGCAGCAGGGAAGAAGGTTTCTTTCCAAACGCAACTGCAGCTGCCCACAGCTCGGGGTGGGGTGGGAGGACCTTCCTGTCCCAGAGTCCCGGCTCCGTGCTCAGTGGTGGTGCAGCACAGCCTGGAGGTCCTCGGGCAGGGAGCCGATGATGGTCTCGATGTACAGACTGACCCTCTGCAGCGTTTCCTCCTTCACAGGGAGGTGCTGGCACCTGGCTCGGACCTGCAGGGAGACAGGGCAAGGTTAAAGCAGCCTCCTTCTGCTGCGCCTTTCCTGAGCAAACTCCACCTTGTCTCCAGAGGACACCACACTTGCTGCCATAGATGGTTATGGAGTCCGAAAGCT
>NW_009918282.1:6675-7060 GCF_000696875.1 Nestor notabilis | reverse complement strand
CTTGTCCCCCCTGGGTGCCCTAGTTGTCCCCAAGGAGAGGGGTGGTGAGGTGAGGAGCTACTGCAAGAGAGCAGACCTGTCCGTCTGGCATCGGGACAGTCATCCTGGATTAGTCACAGCGGGTACGGGTGCTCCAGGATGTCGGTGCCCTCCCCTGCCTCAGTTTCCCTGGTGCAGAAGAGGCTGTTACTGAGGTGCTGTGTCCTCCTCTCAGGGTCACCTCTGTGCTTGGCAGGCGCCCGCGTCCCACCCCCCCGGTGCACCATGGCGTCCCGCATCGGCCTGCGGATGGAGCTGATGAAGCAGCAAGCGCAGCAGGAGGCCGAGAGGGAGCGCATGCAGCAGCAGATGATGATGAACTACATGCAGCAGCAGCGGGTGCCGG
>NW_009918282.1:6429-6663 GCF_000696875.1 Nestor notabilis | reverse complement strand
GTCACCCCCGCGGTCCCCTCCCAGTCCCCACCGCCCGTGCCTGGAGAGGTCCTCAAGGTACAGTTGCTGGGGTGTCCCCCCCAACCTGGGGGGATGAGGGGATGTGGAGACCCCTCAGGGTTCCTGATGGTTGGTCTCATCCTTGCAGGTCCAGTCCTACCTGGAAAACCCCACCACGTATCACCTGCAGAAGTCGCGGGACAAGAAGGTTCAGGCTTATCTCTCCGAAACCTA
>NW_009918282.1:0-6378 GCF_000696875.1 Nestor notabilis | reverse complement strand
CGGCTGCATCCCCTGGCGTCCGACCCAGCCATGTCATGTCCTCCTCGGCAGGCAACAGCGCACCCAACAGCCCCATGGCCATGCTCAACATCGGCTCCAACCCCGAGCGGGAGGTGAGGAGGTGCCACCGAGCTGCTGGGGGACACAAAGGGGCTGGAAATTCATGCAAAGCAGCACATTGGCACCGTACACCTTTCCCTTTCAGTTTGATGAGGTCATCGATGACATCATGCGCCTGGATGACGTCTTGGGCTACATGAACCCTGAAGTCCACATGCCCAACACAGTGAGTCTCTGACGCACGCTGGGAAGAGATCAGACCCCGGGCAGGGAGGGCAGCCTGGCAACCCTGTGCCTGCAGGTGGCACACCCTGCCACATCCCTGAAGTGGTGCCACCCCGGGTGCCAGCCCAGGTTTCCCAGCCAAAAGCTTCCTTGGAGCAGCACCATCTCGCGGGTCAGATCCGTGTGGCAGCTTGTGCCTCCCAGTGGTATTCATCCTGCCGAGTCCTCCTCGGATGTGATTCATCTGCCCTATTTTAGATGTTGGCCGTGGGAGGGGATCAGCTGTGCCCTTTGAAGTCCTGTTTTCTTTGCTCCTCTGATTATAGCTGGTTTAAGGGCCCAGGAAGATGATTCCACCTGCCCGGGCTACGCACTCGCAGCCCAGAGGCCAAGCAGCCGGGCTTGCGCCCCGGTCCTGCAGCCCCGCATGGAGCTAACCCGCCTGTGCCTCTGGTTTTCAGCTCCCGATGTCCAGCAGTCACATGAATGTCTATAGCGGGGACCCCCAGGTGACAGCCTCCCTCGTGGGTGTCACCAGCAGCTCCTGCCCCGCTCACCTCACCCAGAAGAGAGAGCTGACAGGTACGTCCCCAGCCCAGAGCTTGGTGAGGTGATGGCGAGTGCCAGAACTGCCCTGTCCCTGGGTGGGGAGGGCGGCTCTGGGGGTGCCGGGGTGCTCTGACACCAGCCAGGGATGCTTATGGGGTGAGATGCAGCCTTGTCCCCTCTGGGTGACGTTGTGGGTCTCGGTTGCAGATGCTGAGAGCCGAGCCCTGGCTAAAGAACGCCAGAAGAAAGACAATCACAACCTGAGTGAGTTTGGCGCTGGCTGCCTGGGAGTGGTGTGGCTTTTTCCCACCCTGCGGCCCTTTCCCCATCACTCTTCATCCTCCTTCCCCTCCTCTCTGAGCTGGGTCCCCCTTCCCACCCCACCTCACCTTCAGGGAATACCCCCACAGCCCCTTGCCATGGATCCCTCTTTCCCATCTCTGCCTGATTATCTGCAGTGCAGGAGACACCCTGTTGTCCTTCTCATTATCAGTGTGGGAATGTCGGACCTGCCGGGGTGATGGGTGGGAGCGTGGTGCCACAGGGTTGGCCCCAGAGGTTTCTCATCCTGAGACCCCAGCTCCAGAGGGTCTGTCCAGGGCACAAGGTGGGAGCAGCAGCGTGGTGGCCAGGCGGGGCTGTGGGACATGGAGCTCCTCCTGCTCCTGATGCCTCTTTCACCACCCCCCCTCTCTTCTCACCCTGCAGTTGAGAGGCGGCGAAGGTTTAACATCAACGACCGCATCAAAGAGTTGGGGATGCTGATCCCCAAGGCCAACGACCTGTACGTACCGGTGGCTTCTGTGGGGCTGGGATAACTGTGGGTCTCGGGCAGGTGATACTTGCAGAGTTGCTCTTCGGTGCAGCAGGGGTGAGGGGACACATTGCTGGCATGCAGGTGGCAATCTCTTTTTCCATCCTGCCTGGCAGGGACGTGCGCTGGAACAAAGGGACAATCCTGAAGGCGTCTGTGGACTACATCAAGAGGATGCAAAAGGACCTGCAGAGGTCACGAGACCTGGAGAACCACTCGCGGCGCCTGGAGATGACAAATAAGCAGCTGCTGCTCCGCATCCAGGTGAGCTTCCCTGTGCTCTTCCTTTTGCTCTGCTCCAGCCCCATGAGCAGCAGGGGCTCTCCTCCCTCTCACTGCTGTCAAGTCACACCAGGAACAAAGTCTTCAGACAAACTGACCGCAGCGAGTATTGTTGAGCTTTGTGTGGGTCACCATTTTCCATCCTTCACCTCTTCCTTGTGCTGCTTCCCTGTGAGCTTCTCGGTCCCTCTGTTCCTGCCACCTCCATGTGTGACATCCGCACCAAAGACCTCCTGTGCTCTGTTGGCAGGAGCTGGAGATGCAGGCACGTGTCCACGGGCTGCCCACCTCCTCTTGGCTCAGCAGGTCGTCAAGCAAGAAGCCAGTGGGGACGAGGGGACACTGGAACCACTGCTGCCCGCCCTGGACCCCGAATCGCAGCCACAGCCTGCGCTGCCTCCACCACCCCAGTCTCCCTACCACCAGCTGGACTTTACCCACAGCCTGAGCTTCGACGATGGCTCCCGAGGCTTCCCAGACAGCCTGGAGCCTGGCCACAGCGCTTCCTTCCCATCCCTATCCAAGAAGGAGCTGGACTTGATGCTGATGCAGGACACGATGCTGCCCCTGGCCTCTGACCCCTTGTTCTCAGCCATGTCCCCGGAGGCCTCCAAGGCCAGCAGTCGCCGGAGCAGCTTCAGCATGGAGGATGCTGACATGCTGTGACGAGGAGCCAACGCTGGGGCAAGGACCGGACCTTCGGGTTTGGTTAGTGAAGTTACTGGGCCCTCTTCCCACAGGAGGAGCCCGTCCTGCCACGCACTTGAATCTACGTAGGAGTGAGGAGAACCTTTTCTCTATGCAACGGGGGGCTTGGAGCGAGGCTCTCCGGGTGCCACCGTGTCTTTCGCAAGCTTTTCTTTCGCCAGGAGCTGGAGCAGACCTTCTTGGCTTGCTGTGGCGTTGTCCTGACTGCAGATTCCACAGCCCGGGAGCGTGTTCTCGGCTGCTTTTGCCTTTCAGCAGACCCCTCCCACACTGAACCCCTTCCCCAGGGTGCTGCTCAGAGCCCAAGGAGCCTTCCCTGGGAGGAGAGGAGAGGGACGATGCTCAGAGCTTTGTGTCTGGCTTGCTGCCTCCTGCCATCTCGCTCCTGGAGCCTACATCCCCAATGAGTCTTTCCAAGCAGCGGCCTCTGAACCCCGCAGATGCTTCACAGTGCCACATCCTTCATGGTTCCTCCTTCCTCAGAGCCCTCCGAGGTGTTATTTGGAGCACATTAATCCACTGGGTACTGGGGTGTTGTCTGAGTGAGCCGGGTCTGAGGCTGTGAAGTTGGGGTTGACATTGAAGGCTTCCAAAACAACAGGGACAGGGTGTTTGATGCTATGCCCTGACCACCGCCTCCTCGGGGTTTGGCAGCACCCGCCACCCTAAGACCTCACTGGTCTCTGGACTAGGGCTGCATGGTGCCGGGCAACGTTCTGCCTCCCTCGAGCCAACCCCACAGAGGTGCCTCTGCCCCAAAACCAAGCCCTGGTTCTTCAGGGGAAAGGTTTAAAGGGGTTTTCACACTTTTCATTGGGGATATTTGTTGAAAGCAGATGTCCTGCCCCACATCTGGGCATGGAGGTCCAGGCTTTGGCCAGAGATCAGGGAATGGTTTGTGCCAAACCTGAGCTGCTGCTTCCTTTGCCTTTGGCTCATGGGGTTTATTTCTGTTCCCAGTGTCACCAGCTTATTCTGCAGCCAGGATGCCTCGGTGATGGGGACCTGCTTTGGGCTCTGTGTCACCTTCTGCCTTCACAGCCAGGCTTGGGGGGAGGGGGGCACTGTTCACAGGGAAAATACCACAGGAATTTTTTCAGGGAGAGGAGGGAAGGCTGGGGAGAGAAGACCCCTTTGCAGTCCTGCCCGATAGCACAGCATCCTGGACCAAGGATGAGGGATGTTGCTGGGTTGGGACAGTGAGAGGATTTGGCTGGATTTGGGACTGGGAGGTGGGGGACGGCCCCGGTGCCCCCTGGAGATGTGCCTGTGGGACATGAGGGTGTGGGGAAGTGCAGAAGGTGAGAAGGAGAGGGGGAAAGGACAAGGGAGGAGGTGTCGGAGGTGTCTCAGGGAAGGGAGCAGACATCAGGACACTAGCTGGGATTGGGACTGTTCCCCCCTGCCTTTTCCCAGGGGGCCTTAGCATCCTTCCTGCGCTGCCATTAGTGCCTGTAAAGAGAAGCATCCCCCTGGCAGGGCGGCAGCACCCACATGCTGTGCTCAGGATGTGGGGGGTTACCTCTGGGGGTGGGGATCTGTGGACACAGAGGGGCTGTGTGGGTGCTTCAGGGTGGGATACGAGATCCCTGCTCGCTTGGGATTATCATGGGGTGGTTCTGCTGGGCCCACGCTGGTGGTACCCAGCATGTGTGGGGCTGGCATCCTGTCTTTCACTAACTTGATTCTATTCTTTCCAATATTTCTTTATATTGTCATAGCTTATTTATTTCACACTATTTCACACTATTTTTCAGGAACTAGGGTAATTTTTTTTTTTTTTTTTTTTTTAATGCACTGTGCTCTGATTAAAAAATTTTACTACTGTTTTATAAATAAATGTATAAAAAGAATGAACTGGAATGGAAAAAGAATCATTAAAATATATTTATTTACAACATCCCAGAGCGCTGCAGTGTGGGCTGTTTGTTCTTGACCTGGAGGAGGGACCCAGAGCCACTTTCCCCTTTGATGCCATGGCCATACCAAAGCTTGGGCTGCTATAGGATCATCGCCTCGCAGCAGGTTGCCTGGGATTTGGGGGGGCTGCTTGGAAGCTGGGCTGTGTTTTGCTGGCTCAGTTAGAGGGGGAAGCACTGCTGTTCCTCTCATTCAGCTGGTCCCACGGTGCTTTGAGGTTTTTGGGGTCTCTCCAGAGGGATGCTTCAGGGAGGTGGGAATTTGAGGTGCTGACCTATCTGCTGATGGTTTAATTGGAACCAGGCTTGGCCCCCTAATTAACAATAGTCACAAGGCCCCAGAGAGCTGAGCAGGAAGGAACTGTGTCCCTGAGGCTGAGCATGGTGCTGGAAATGGGGGTTTGTGGTACCCATCCTGGTCTGTGCGGGGAGAGAGTGATGCTGGCGCCATCCCAGGAGCTCAGGTGTGTTTTCTACCTGTTGGGTGGTGCCTGGAGCAGACATGGGGCTGGAGTGGGGGGGCTTTGCTGTCTGTCTCAGTGTGGCTGGCTTAGCATCACCCCTGGGAGGTGCAGAACCCCTTTGGGGGCCTGGACCTGGGTGCAGGCAGGGTTTGGAGCAGGTTATTCCCCATGTCCTGTTTGCAAACATGACGCAGGCTGGGCCTCTCCTGGCCTGTGCAAGCAAAGGGGCAAAATAACCCTGTAAAGTGTCCTGGGGGCTGAGCCCATGCTTTGCAAAACTCATCACATGCCATGTTTGCAGCTTCTTCCTGCACAGCCACGTGCTGGGTCCCCACGGCCCCTGTTCCCCTCCATGACAGTGTTAAATACATACACATGAGGGAATATAAGGAAAATCCACCTTAAAATAGACTTCCCAGGATGGAAAATCACAGGGGCTAATCTTGGAAAGTTTATTAAAAGGAGGAGGGGGAAAAAACAGCTCGAGGAGGCTGGGGGCAGAGGAAGAGTGTGGAGTTTCAGACACTTGAAAATCCCCCAACCCCTCCCTGATTTGATTTATCTGGGGAGTGTGAGCACTAAATAGAGAACAACGCCTGAAGTGTGAATTATTTCCTATATTAACACAGAGAAAAACTGATAGCCTTTTCATGTCAAGAGAATAGCGCGGCGGGAGGGAGGGGAGACGATGACATTGTTCAATCTCCGCGTTTGCTCACTCTTTATCAGGCTGAGATCAAAATTTATTCCCAGGACGAGGCCTGCGGCCCGGCTGAGGCCCTGGAGATTTTTAAGGGCCTAATTAAGAAAACAGGATGAAAATGGCGAAATAAGAGGGCAATTTACTTCTTGCAGAATAGGGAGATCAAATCAACTTATGAGCAATTAATGTGCACAAGGAGAGAATAAAGGGATGCCGGGATATGGTAGAGGGGCCTCATTTTAATGACATGCTCTGGTGTTGGCGTAGAGGATTACTCTGAAGGTCAGATGTAGATTGAAATGACCTTGCAGATTCTTAACCCTCCTTCCAATTAACAGAACCAACTCAGAAATGCAAAAGCCCCTGGCTTGGAGCACTGTCATCCCTTGATGTTCTGAAGGGAGGGGAAAAATGAAATGATAAAGGAGAGAGAGGACAGAAGGAGGTTCCCTTTGCTTGAACAGTGGCTGCTGGAGCTGGGGCAGGCAGGAGAAGGGCTCTTAATTACTGTCTGAGCCACCCACGGATAGAAAGGAACCGCTGTCGAGGCTCCAAGTGGGATATAAAAGGGAGGGCGGGTGTGCTGGGGCTGCGGTGTGATGAGCTGCGCCAGGCTCTGCCCGCGGGTGGATGGATGGATGGATGGATGGACAG
>NW_009918281.1:0-6621 GCF_000696875.1 Nestor notabilis | reverse complement strand
CTCCTGCCCCGGGGCTGCCTGGGTTGTGTTTGCTTCCAGTGAGGCCACGGTCTCAGAGAGACCCTCCTGAGCAGGCAATGCTGTGGTGGGTGTTTATGCCTGACCCTGTTCAAGGAGCAAAGGCAAAGGCTGAAACTGAGCTGTGCTGAGGCAGGAGAGCAATGGGCAGTACAGAGCAGGGCAGTGTCCCCACCTCTGACCTGAGCCCCATGGTGCTTCACCCAAACCTGGCCAGAACTGCACTGGGTGCTGCGGCCTCAGAGCCAACACAAGCCCCAGCACCTGGGCCCTGGGCTTCCCTGTGGCACCAAAGCCTGCTTCATCCACCAGCCCTTCCTGCCCCACGCCAGACCAGCCACCACGGCTCTGCCTCCTGGCCAGCACAAAGTTAAGCCCATGGCACCAGTGCAGCAACATCTGTGGCACAGCCACTTGCAGGAAGGCCACAGCTCCATCTTTACCTGTTTTTCCAGGGAAGCCTCATTCCATGGGGTGAACACGGTGACTGTCGGGAAGCCAAGGACATGGTGGCTGAGCCGTGCTGTTACAGCAGTGCCGCCTACAGATGCCTTGGTGAGGGAACCGGGGGGATTCAGGGTTCCCTGGGGAGGGCTCATCCCTAGTGTCATCTCTTTGGTGCTGCTGCTGGATGAGGCCTGGCTTCTCTGCAGGCAGATGGGTGCTTGGCTCCCTGACGTCTCATAACCAGAAAAAGAGGCTGAGGCTGAGCTGTCTTCCATCTGGACCCCAAAGCACAGCCTGGCACATTTCCCTGTCCCCTGCCAGGCCAGCACACGCTGGCTGCTCAGATAGGGGCTGGAGCAGCTCTGTGCTGCCTGGCGCCATGGGGCAAGCGAAACAAGCTGCTTGTGCACCCTCAGGGTGCCCAGAGAGCCCTGTGCAGCGTGAATGGGCACGGGAGGGCCAGGCAGAACATGGCAGCAAACATGAGCTGTGGCTCCAGCAGCCATGGTGTCCCAAAGGGCCTCAGGCACCCCAGGGCTGGGGTCCCCACAAGAGTCTCTCAGCCACTGCAACCTGTGGGCTCTGCCCGCATAGCCCCCCACTCCCTGCGGCCAACCCGTCCCCATTCATGTCTGGGTTTTGGGTGCCAGGGCACCAGGACCCCAAGTCCTGCTCCTGGCTCCTGTTCCGGCTGGGTGCCGCAGCCAAGGGTTTTGCAATAGGCAGCGCGGAGGGAGGGAGGCAGCGCTGGGCAGCCGCCAGTGTTTGGCCCTGGGGGAGGTGATGTGTGCAGGCAGGGATGAGCACGCCTGGCCGTGGGGCAGGGACCAGCCCACACCCCTTCAGGTTTTGCCTTGTAAGTGAAATGCCAGCTGGAGAGAGGCAGATGCTGACCCAGGTGTTTGGCCTGACTTGCCCCTTCTCTCTGCTCAAGTCAGCAGAGTGGGGACTCTGGGCTCTGCTTTGTGCTCACCATCTCTGCTGCTCTTACCCCAGAAATCTGTGCCTTTACCCCTGGTCAGTGGAAGGTGGATTCAGCCCCGTGTCCTCTGTCACACAGGGCAGGGTCAGATGCCTGAGCTGGGCTGGTCGAAGGGTAGGGCGGGTTCCTCCCTTGGCTTCAGCAGGGGGTAACCCTCAGGGCTGAGCTGCATGGGGCAGTGCTCTGCAGAGGGAAGGGGCTGCTGCTCTCACAGGCCTTGGAGCCCCCCAGATGCCACAGCAAAGCTCTTCCCCTCTGTCCTTGCCATGCTGTAACAGAGGACTCTGATCCCTGTTGTGCCAGGCAGCATTGACAGCACGGGGCCGTGTGTGCAGGCACCTGGGAAGGGGTGTCTTGTGGCTTTTCCCAGTGCATTCAGGGTGTCCCCATAACCAGGCACCCAGTGGGGCAGGAAAGGGCCCAGGTTGGGCTGCCTTGTGTCTATGGGTGTCACCGGTGCTAGTGCTAGTGGTGAGCTCCCACATGGCTCAGCAGGGCCCTGCCTGGCCCACAAGACTACCAGCAAAGGCCCTTCCCAGGGTCTCTCCCTGGCACAGAGCAGGGAGGTCCCACCAGGGTGTGTGACGCTGCCTGGCTCAGCGGGGCTGCAGAGCAGGACGGCCACAGTGCCCCTGCCCCACGGAACAAGGGCAGCGGGATGGAGCCGAGCAGGGCAGCTGCAGCGGGAGAGGAGTTACATCCCCTCTGGACCCCGTGCCTCGTGTTATGGACCCCTCCCCGTGCTGGCCAGCCCCAGCCAATGTGAGCTGAGCCCGGCACCTTCGCCCCTTCCTATGGGGAAGGAAACACAGGATGTGCCTGGCAAAAGCACGTTTGCTGGCATGTGGGAACAGGCTGAGCCAGGGTGATCCCTCCCTGCGCCTGGTGCTGAGGCTCTGATCCAGCAGCACTGCGCTCCCGTCCTGCGTCAGGAGAGCCTGAGCACACAACCCTGTCATGGCCTCTCCTGTGCTGCTCAATGAGCTGCTCTGGCTGCCTGGCCTGGGCCCTAACACTGCAGGAAACCCTTTGGACATGCTCCCTGTCACTGAACAGGGGGGAACAGCCATGGGGAGATGTCTCTGGGGACAGCGTGGCCCATGCACAGGGGTCACCATGTCTCTGCTTTCCACCAGACACACACAGAGCTGCTGGGGGACCCACAGAGCTGCTGGGGAACCCAGGAAGTCCCAGCAGAGACTGCAGAGCCCAGAACAGCCCAGCCCCAAGCCTGAATCTGCTTCAGTGCAAACCTCAGCAGTCCCATGGGCAGAGCAAAGCCAGGCGGAGCTGAACTGGCTGCTGGTGTCTTGAGCTGGGCACAAGAGCTGGCCCTGGCGCTGCTCCCACCCTTCCCAGCCCCTGTGATCACTGCTCCCACCCTTCCATCTCCCTGTGATCACTGCTCCCGTATCAGGTTTGCTCCATGCTGATGCCAGTTCCCCAGACAAGGGGCTGGGACTGTCTGGGCCCTGATGACCCCGGCAAGGTGGATGTTTATTTGATGTGTGCATGGGGCCCTCAGCCTCAGCCAGGGGAATCCCTGTGGCTGCAGGACAGCCCCATGGGCACTGGCTGGGCAGCAGCAGAAGGTACAGCACTCCTTGTCTGCAAGACACCCATGGGATTCCCCTACCCTTGGACACCCCCCCCCCCCCCCCCGCTGACAGAGCTCTTGGGCTGCAGCCCCCAGCTCCCAGAACCCCCTCAGGGACATGGCACAAGGCAGCCAGAGGCACGATCCCAGCCAGGGGAGGCTGCGTAGCCCAAGTGCAGGCAGGGAGAGGCTGAGCCGGGCTGGGAGCTAGGACTGTGCCGGTTCACCAGCCCCAGGCTGGACTGAGCTGCCGTGTTCAGAGCTCTCCTGGCACCTTGCGGAGAGGAGGGGTGTCACAGCCAGCCCCGGGAAAGACAGAGGATGAGCAGGGGGAGGAAGGCTCCTGCCAGGGGAAGAGGGAGTTGAGCAATAGCAGGGTTGGTGAAGAAGCACCTTTAGAAAGCAGGGACTGCAGCGCACCAGGAGCCAGGAGTTAGGTGGGAATTGGGACGTGCCCACAGATGGCCCTTGCTGTGCATTGCAGGGGAAAGGGTTGCACTGGGACAATGCTGCAGCATGAGGAGGATGCATCCTTTGGATGTCTGTGTTACAGCACATTCAGTGCCTGCATCCCTGAAGCATCTGACAGATGGGTATCACAGAGAGCATCCTACACCTGAGGTAGGCAGAGGTCAGTTCGCTTGCTCCTTAAATAAACACTTCCAGGGTTTGCAAACTTTGGGATGTGAGTTGCCAGGAGTAACTGTGTAAGGAAAGGGAATGTGGTACTTGAGCAGACAGCCTGGGATTCCCTGAGCTGGCTCTGGGGCTCACCCCAGCCATGCCTCGGCTCCTTCCAAGAGCAGGTTAGTCACTGGGGCTCACACCTCTCAGTGCTGCCTTCGCTGATTAATGGGATCAAATACTGCACACCAAAACTCCAGCTCATCCTGAATCCAAGTCTGTGCAGTCACATGGAGGCTGCAGGAAGGATGTGCGAGGAGAAAAGCTGGTTTCTAGGAATGTCCCAGCCCGGAGGGCATGTGTGAGCTGCTGGGGAAGCAGTAAAGCAACAGGCCGGGATGATTCCTGCCTCTTCTGCACTTTTCAGGTGTATCAGAGAGGCACCAAGACCCCCACCTCAGAGCACAGGGTGAAATGGCCTTTGCAGGACCCAAAAGGGAGAGACCTGCCGTAACCCAGGGCTGGTCACCCACCCAAGAGCACCCGAGAGCAGCTGGCAGGATCCTGCACGCAGGGCTGAGCTGTGTCGCCCGTTGTGGCACACACAGAGGAATCCTGGGGTTGAGCAGCAGCCCCAGTGCTGCGCAGCCCCTGCCCTTGCAGGGCCCTCTGCAGTCCCTGTGAACCACTCGCTGCTGAGGGACAGGATGGTTTCTAGAAGCCACCTCGGCCCAAAGCATGACCACAGAGCCTTGGGTGGAGGAATGCCCTGCACAGACTGTTCTGGGCCATCTCTGCTCCTGCTGACCCTAAAGCCAACCTGGCAGCTCACCAGACATCACCACGGCCCAACACACGAGGGTTTTCCTGTGCACGGAGCCAGTGTTCAGCCTGGAGGGGATGGAGATGGTCGTTTGCCAGGCACCGGGCACAAAAGACGCTTTGCAGCTGAGAGATGGGAAGAGCAGCATTGCCACCTCGTGGGAAGCCGGGACAAGCGCATTCCTGGGAGGAGGCGCCTCCTTGGGCAGGGAGGCAGGAGCGGGTCGAGACCGAGCACTCAAGGATGGACGGAGGTGAGGAGGGTGCGGGGGTCTCAACCCCTAGGCTTAGCTCTGGTGTCCAACACACACTCGCCTCTTTTGGTGTTTCACCAAAGGCTCTGGGGGCCCAGTGGTGAGGATGCAAACCGGGATGTACCATATGGACACCATGAGTCTGCAGCAATGTTGATAAATTGTCTCTGTGGGGCATTCTAGTTCAATGTGAGACCAGTCTACCCAGCAGCATTGACAGGAGGTACCAAGGGCTCTGGCACTGAATACCAAACCCAGCCCATCTGCTGCAGTGAGGACTTTGAAATGCCTTCAGCAGAAAGATGTGGTGTAAATCGGCGAATGCTTCCCTGCTGTCTGGATACACTAGGATGCGCCTGCTAGAGATGGGTCCTTTTCTGGGAGAAAAGGAAAATGTGATTAGAAAAAGAGGAGAGGGAAGAGCCATCTGCTTGGTAGTGATGGAGCAAATGCACATTTTAATGGAAATGTCAGCCAGTTCTGCCACATATAGACAGACAAGAGTAACAGATACTTGAGAGACACTGAAATACAGCAACGGGAACATTTCTCCTGCCTAGTACAAGATAAACCATTGGCCTTTATCTTAAATAATCTCCGTAAGAAGGATACGACATGTGAAGCGTGAGGGCTGCCGGGACCCGCAGGTGGCAGCACACCCAGATGCAAATAACCTGTCAAAACCACACCGAGGGTCGGAGATGGCTCTAAAGCAGGGCAGGAAAACCTACACAGCGAGAGCTGCGGCCACAGGAGACCTGAAAGGAGCCGATAACCGACCCACAACCCGGCAACAGACCTGTGTCTCCCTGGGGGCAATATTCCTGCTCCATGTGCAGCTCTAACTCCCAGAGGAGAGTTTATGCTCTGTGAATCTAATATGGCTTTTGACCACATTAATTGTGTAGGAGATTTACTGATCTTCAGATCTGGGCTCTCAGTGTACTTTTAGAACATGTATTACATCTTTGAGCTGGGTGTGATGTTACGCTGCCAGCAGCCCCTGCTCCACATTGTGCTGAGCCAGTGCTGGGAGACACTCATCCCTTTGTGAGGGGCTTTTAGCCTCACAAGCACCTGGGAAGCGATGAAGTGTCTTTCTTTAGGAGCTCATACTGAACATCGAGCCCCATGCTCCTGATCCCCAAATTAGGACTCAGAAGCAGGATTAAATGCTTTTAATGCCATTAAATGCTAAGGTCTGGCTGTCAGGGTTGAAATGCAGTATGTGCAAGGGGACTTGTTTCACATGTTAAAAATGCTTTGTTTTCTGGCAGATTTGGGTGGTAACTTGAGTGTTTCCCTTTGGCATCAAGGAGCCCCCAGGCCCTCTCTCAAGAACATCGTGTTCTGCAGCACCCTCAGAGCTTCTCCCTGCCAAGCAGCCATGGAAAACGAGCAGAGAAGCCCAACTGCTATCTGCATATGGCTCTCTACTTGCTTCAAGCTTGGCTGCCATAATGCTGTTAGCTGAGTGACAAACACACATCCACAGGGAAGCTCTCTAGGCTGAGCCTGAGCCTTCTTGGGCTGGAGCATATAAAGAACTGATCCCCAAAGAGCCCACCCTGGTGCAGCTGTGGAGCCCAGGGCAGCTAATCTGGCCTGTGCTGGGCTCAGCAAGGCCAGACCCGGCTGCGAGGCCCCACACAGGGTAAAAGGAATGGGCTCATTGGATCTCAGGATGGTTTGTGTTGGAAGGGACCTTAAAGCTCATCCAGGGCCAAGCCCTGCCACGGGCAGGGACACCTTCTCCTACCCCTGCACGTCGCTGTCGCTGTGGCAGTGTCCCCGGGGCCGGCTCTCGGCGGTCACTGTGTGCTTGGTCACGGTGCGGTGAACCTGTGCAAACCCGACCTGCCTCCGCATGACTGACG
>NW_009918280.1:30233-55551 GCF_000696875.1 Nestor notabilis | reverse complement strand
CCGGTGAGGATCCGTCCCCACCGAGCCCCGTTAGCCCCTGCGCTGCTACGCCGCCTGCCACGTCGTCTGAGCCGGGGAGCGAGGAGGAGAAGGAGGAAGAGGAGCTGGAGGGCAACATCTTTTGCCCTCCTGTGCTCTGTTACAGCCATGAGCCTGCTAAGCCTCATCTGCCACCAGCAGCAGTGGCTGCAGGGCAATGGGAACATGTCGAGGCCTGGGGACCACAGGAGAAAGACAAGGGACAAAGCCCACCACGTCCCAGTGCTGGGCCCTCGTTGTTGCACCCGACCAGCCCTCCACAGCTCTGCAATGTCCTGGGGCAGCTGCCAGTACTCAGTGCCTTGCTGGCAGAGCTGTCGGTGTTCACCCACAGTGCTATGCCTGCTGCTGTGCACCCCCCTCTTGCCTGGCTCTACCGGGCCCCAGGGAGCAATGGCATGGCCTCACAAGCTCGCAGTCCCAGCCACTCTGCTTCCCTCAAGCCTGCAGAGGCACCTGTGGAGCCTGGTGGAAGCACTGGAGCTGCCAGCCCTCAACTCGAGCAAGGCCATCAAGAGGCCACCTCAGCAGCATCTTCTCAGGCTGGGAGAGGATCTACGAAAGCTGTACCCCAGGTAGAGGTGGGCTCTGAAAGGAACTGTGGAACTAAGGAAAACAGACCTCCCAGAAAGAAATTGTTGTATGGGCTGACAAATACACTGAGGCTACGGCTACAACAAATCAACCCTGATAAACTGATAATTCATGAAAGGAGAGAGCAGTACAGAAAAAAGCAAATGGAGATGATGAAGGAGAGAAACCCTTTATCTAAAAGAAAGCTGCTCAGAAGTGCTGGAGAACAGCATGTGATTTCTTCCAGGCACTGTAGCAAGGGAGACGGTTCAAAGCGGAAAGATCAGTTCGATAAAGCTGTTCAGACTTCATTACAAAACAGTGGTCTCCCAGAGTCCATTTCTGTGACAGAAGATGTGTCCTCTGACCTGCAGAAACAAGATACTGCAAGTTCATTGAAGAATGATGAAATTGCAAGCAAGGAACATCCATGCAAAGTATCTACAGCTCCCGTACTGGAGGAAACTCTATTAAAATCTGCTCACAAGGAAAAGCATGCAAAAGCCCAACTCCCAGCAGCTTTCCCATCAGATGCTAATGCAGAGGAAAGTAATGAGGAAGCAATACACTTAATCCATCATAAAACAACGGAGCACGATAATGCGTCTGTTATAAGTGATCATAAACCAAGTCCCAGCAGGAGTGCTGGAGACAACTCTGAATTCATTTACTCAGATGACTTTGTTACTAGTCCTGAGAATACAGTTTATTCAGAAGATTTCACCAGTGCTGAGTGTACGGACAGAGACTCGGAAGCTTTTGACAGTAGTCCTGAACCTCTCTGGCTTGAAAGCCCAAAGCAAGGTTGCTCAGATATGGAGCTGGAATCCAGCAGGTCCAGAATTTCAAAGATAAGTCAAAGAGCTGAAAGTACTTCAGATCTTCTGCCAGTTCCTTCAGCTTTATCGCCAGTCCAGTCTTTGAAGAGAAACCGTGACTTAAAAATCAGCAAGTGAACTAGTGATGAATCTGTTGATTCACTTAACCTTGTTTGAACAGAGGCACTGTTATTAGATGGAGAGCAGGAAGCCTGATAGATCAGTGTCACATTAAAAGGGGTTTTTCCTTGAACCCTTTCTACTTGATCAGCCTGTCAGTGTCCCAGGAAAGACGAGTACTAAGGTGGCAGGTTGCCTAGGGAACTGTGGTGGAGTAGATTTTATGTATGCCAACTGTCCTGGAAGTAGGAATTGTATTTCACCCTAAACAAGTTTCCTTAATACTACATCTTCTGTGTTAGGCCTGAGTTTTCTCTAATTTTCCAACAGGTAATTTTCCCACAGTCAGTAAGGAAGAGAACAGGGGTAAACAGAATGTTAAACAAGTATCTACACTGAGAAGCAAACAAGTTAGGTCTCATACTGATCCGAATATAGGAAAGGGGCAGACCTCTGCAGGAAAATGCCAGTCAGTAACTCAAGTTAGCTCTTACTTGCTACTTAACATGTCTGAACTTAGTGTCCTGGAAAATAGTATGTCAGACAAAGAGGAGGATGATTTTTTTTTTTGTGAAAAGTATGTCTGCTTCACAGGCAAGAAGAAGAGGATAGGTGAAGAGTCAAATCTTGTCTCACTAAGCACAAAACCTCGGGTTTGAAATCTCAGCTTTTTGAGCAAGAGTAGCGTATTTTTCCACATGCATTCAATCCATGGTTCTTTGTCAGAGTTTTGGGAAAGATTATTAACTAGTACTCGGTTACTAGTACTTAATTACAGTGTGGGCCCTCCACCACTGTGAGACTGATGTAAAACCAAGATGGTTTCTTGCAGTCCCCCAGGCATCTGCCTGTAAGAGCTTTCTGTTGTTACTGCAGGTTCAGCAATCCCATAAACACACAGTCTCCTTTATGGCTTTGTTACATGCGTCAGAGTCAATGCCTAGTCACGGTCAGTGTCACAAACCCAAAATATTTACTAAAAGTTCCCTATTTCCTAATCTCCCATAGCCCTCAGATCTCGTATATAAATGTATTTTCACAGAATTTGCTTTAGTTTTGATCTCATTGACTCATTAACTTCTTGCTCCGCACTATTAAGCAGTAAACTATAGTTACTTCAAATTGAAGTTTTGTGGTGGTGTTAGTTACACTTTAAACTTTACTACAGTGAAATTAAAATGTAAAAAGTAACTACCTAATTTATTATAGATCCTCACTTAAACAGAGCCATCTAGCTTCTTACTTTTGACTTGTTACTTTAGCAACTGATCTTTGTTTTAAATTATACAATATTCTGGAAATAAGGTAGATGGCTGTCCCATAAAACCCCATAGTTTTATTGCTTAAGATAAGGGTGATTAAATCAGCTCAAATAAGATTTAACTTAATGTTTCACCACAAGTCCCAAACCAAGAAATAAACTCTTTGATATACACATTAATTCTTTTCAGAATTTATGACCTAAACCAAGTTTGCTACGACTGTCTTTTAAACAGTTATTTCAGCATGCCATTTATTAAAATAAATTTAGATAGCCAGTACTGTGTAACTGATGGTGCAATGTGAAGAGCAGGATACCAAATATTGATAGTTTGGGTCAGTTTACCTCTTCAACTGTAATGTTTTTCTGCTGTTAAGTAGTTCTGATCAGTCTCAGCCAGTGGCTAGGAACATTTTTAAGTCCCAGCCAAGCACATTTCCTCCACTTCAGTTTTTATTCCTCAGCTCTCAGCACTCTGATTGTGTTTGTGATTTCTCTAATGATAGTTCCTACCACCTATTTTACAGCTTGTAATCCCTTCATCATTGTGGAAGTTCCTTCCTTCAGTTTTCTGAAATTACATCCAGCCTTGGTAACTGTGCAATTGATTTTTTTCCACTGAGTTACTCATACTCTTAGTACCTTCATTTTTCTAGGTCCCAGTATTTTATGATGCCTGCTGTTGTAATCATTTTGTTTCTCTTTGTGTAAAGTGCTGTTCAGAGTTAAATGCTAGTCATTATTTGAAAATCTTTGAGACTTTGCTTCCCTTTTCTCAGCATTTGTCTACTTTACTGCTTACTCAGCTTCGATTGTCTTGAAAGAAGTCTTTAATTGAATCTTACATTCACATCCTTCAAAGGTTTCGTTGACTTCTACGTGCAAGATTTTCACCAGCTCCTATGAGATGGCACACTGCTCGTTTAGAGCTACAGAATGACCACCCAGGACTGTGAACATTTGCTCATGGTTATCAGACATTGGGTTTCTCTACCTCTCCCAAATGTTGCTGTTAATCCTTTTTTAAAGTTTTGATTTCCAAACTAACCTTTGATTTAAGATGACTGAGGCCATCTCTGTGAGAACAGATGCTGGCTTTAATTTAATATGCATTTAGAGCTAGCAGCAATCACATCTGCTATAGCTAATGTTTGCTACCAGCTAGCTGCTTGCGTTTTCCATCCTCCCTTTTAGTCAGTGTACTGTTTGATTTTAATTTCAGTTTTGTTCACATTCAGATTCTTCCCTCATTTTAAATTCCTTGTATGTATGCAGTTCCGCTATGTTGAAGTCACCCAGATGAGCTGCAACCACTGCCTCTTTCTTGTTTGGCATTGACATTCACCTATATTAAACTGTTTTTGTTTTGGCTTCTATGATTTCACTTGACTGTTTTTTGTACGACAACTGTAATGTAAACCTCTCCTAACTTTATGGAATTGCTTGCATTTTCCCAGAAGGGTAGTAAATGTTCTCTGTTGGTTTCTAGAGGATGAATTTGAATGTCTCATGCTGGAGAGAACAGCATTAATCTTCAGTTCTGCAGAGACCTCTGCAAGTGATTCACTATACCAATTGTTTAAAATAACATGGCTTGCTGGAGGAAATGTTCAAATAACATCTGAGATACACATTACTCCTAACTAAATTAACATTTAAAGATCGATTGAGGTACAGTTAATTAAAAATTAAAAGAAAAAAAAAAACAAAACAAAACCACAAAACAAAACCTTAAATGTTAAGTAAAAAAATCTTCAGATGTATATTATTTATATTTATTCTAATCCTAGACATTTTTCAAACATTTTGAGTGATAGCCTAGTAAATTTCCTTTGTACATTGCAGTATCTGAGCTAAATCAGCTAAGAATTTGGTTCTCTACATATCCATTAACAAATGGTAGCAGGTTTTCAAAAGGAAGTAAAGGTATTTACATGGTCAGATCCCCTGAAATTCCACAGGGATTAGTCACTTACAAAAGGTTGCAGAGTGGAAACCAGTGCAGAGCACTCTAACATTATTATCTCTTGGAATGCAAAAATGTTTTTGGAAGAAGATAAGTCATGCTTCAACAAATATTTTCAGGGCCATTTGGAAAGTTTAGTGGTATCATGACTGAAAGAAACTCCCTTGGTGTCAAGGAAATTCCAGCTCTTTTTCTCTTGTCTTTAACTGTTGGCAGATTCAATATTTCCTGTCTCATGCGTATGTACCAAGAGTACATGACCTTTGATTCTCCCCTAAATTTCAATGCCACCACACAGTTCTGTCTGTTATTCCTCACAGTATCTCCAGAACCTCCCCACCAAATCCTTGTTCACCTTGATGCCTGGCCTGTTCCACCTTCTCCTCATGACATATTTCATGCCATCTCTAGAACTCAGCTTGCCCTACTTATCATTCACAAAAGTCTCCAAACACTCAGATACCTTCACTGGCTTGTTCTCATCTTTGATATCAAACTGAAGCTCTGCTATTGTCTGCTGGACTCTGCATGGTTTATCCCCTTCCTGCTTCCATGCACCTTAATTTCCTACTCTGTGCCTATTTGTATGTAACTCTTCCATTCGCCCCCCAAAAAAATCTCCCTAAAAAATTCTGGAAATTGCTGTACATCTGTATTTCCTTCTTTCATCTCAGTTCTGCTCTTCCTGCCTGTGGGTAGCTGCAATTCTTTGAGTTATTGTCCACAGAAACATGCCAGGCATAAGACAGAAACCACCAGATTACGGACTTTGCAGTCCTTAACATTTCACCTGCTTATTCCTGGCTGCTAGTATCAGCACTGGGATACAACTGTACTAATGATAATGCTGATCAAAATTTACTAGCATATGTAGTGAAGGAAACTCTTCAGGAAAAATGGTTAAACCTTGCTAACCTAGAACACAAAATAAGGGAAGCTCTGTTACATCACGGGATGCAGTTTTAATTTTCTTACCCATAAATCTAATAAGACTTAGCAACAGAATTATTGTTTGTAAGAAAATCTGGTTTTTAATTCAGAGCCGTAATTCATAGCCATTGCTGTACTCTTCTGAAACACAGTTAACAACCTTTCAATTGTTGCAGGTCTCTCATCTGCCACTGTCCTGTAATGCTACTTTACAGCCCTCTGAACATCATGCAGTTTCATTTGTAAGTGGAATAGATGCATAGGGTTTCTTCAAAACAAGCATCTAACCAGTTGTTTGGGGTTCTTCAACAGGCAAGAACCTGAAAACAAGGTATTTGTGTACATTTCCTATATACCTATTTTTAATAACAAAATATTGGGAGCAGATTCACTGTTATCAAAGCTTTTTATCAACTCAATATTTGGTACATTTTCAATGATTTGCTAACCCACTGCTTCCATGGCATTCCATCACTGGTAACACCACCACTTTTTAATTGCATCCTTTTCCCAAATTTTCAGTTGATTAAATTCTGTCAAATTACACACATGCTGTATGAATTTAGTTTGGGTTGATACAGTTGAGAGCTGCATCGAGGAAAGCACTAATTGCAATAGAGTCCTAACTGAAATTTGCTTTCGTTTTTTCTGAAGCCTTATAGCAGTACAGGAGTCAGCCAAAGAAACATCTATTGCTTGCTCCTGGCATCATGTTTTATATGTTCATAACAAGGAGTCATAAGCAAACTTCTCTAAGTTTGGTGTCAAGTTTGGGGCTAAATTCCAGACGTTCCTCTGAAATCTTACTTGCTTCTTCTGAGGCCTTAACATGGAACTGAAATTTTGTTTCCTTAGCTTCTATGAGATTTCTAACAAACCAAAGGGAAGACAAAATCTAATTTTCTAGAAAGAGCCCTGTCTTCTTAAACACACACCCAGCCCTAGACACAGGAAAGCTATTCAAGGAATGTTTACAGAGACCATTTGAGAAATAATTCTAAGCACTTTCCCATTCCACTTAACATCCCAAATAATTTGAGAACAGCTTCCTTCACTCTATTTATTACTTCTACTTCTGATCTCGATAGGAAGAGCTGTGAAGATAAGCATTTTGTTTTGGTTTGAGTTTAGCAATAGTGTAGATCCCAGCAGTCCTCCTTTTTCTGGAGCCATCTCACACCGGCCTGCCAACAGTTCCGCAACTGGAGTAAATACCAAAGTTATGGATCAGATGTACAGCATAAAGCAGAGTAAAGCAGTACTGATGCAATACTAACAACAGGAGTTTCCTCCCTGCCCTGCAGCTCAAAGTAGGTATGACTTTCTGGAGCCCCAGAGGCCTTGCTTTTTGACCTGCAGGACATTAAAATGAAGACAAGAACAGGAAGGACGAAGTAAGGGATGAATCTCTCTTGCAGAAACCCTAGTTTCATTTGCTTCTCCCCTGGCTAACTTAGCATCTCAAACGGTCTTGCAAGAACCTTCCTGATTGCACAAGGAAGAGTTTGTCTTTTAAGACAATCCGGATAAAAATTACTTATATATCAGAAATGGCATCTTAGGTTGGACTTTTAAAATGAGTAATAGCCCATCCCTGCACAAAACACTACAACTTGCTGATCTTTTTTTTTTTCAGTTTGAGAGTTGTTATGCACAAAGAGAAACACATAGAAACACACCTAGCACCAAACACCCTTCGCCACTGCAATTAAAGACAATTAATTGAGTGAAGCAAAAACAACGGAAGAAGGCAAGAGGGAAGCCCAGACACTTGAAGTTTAGAAATTGCTATAAACCCCCCAGTGGTGACAGGGATTACTTGTTCTCTCTTTTTCCGTCATCTTCCAGACAGCCGTTGCGGAACATCACCAAGACTTAGGCACATCTGGAGGGTAAGTGAAAAAAGTGTCTCTTGATGCAAATGAGCTGCTGAAATGCATCAGCTAGGAAACCGCCCATCACCAGTCCTGGAAGTAGTCAGGAAAACCTGCAGGCACCATATCACTATTATTACGTTCTGTTTTCCAAAAGCAGTCTTTGTGGTTGTCTTCAGATCCTGTGTCTAAGTATGCAGCTGGTTCTGTCATTCGGTATGAAGTTTGTTGCTCCTGAGAAGACCTAAATAGTTATGACCAATTCTGCATGAAAGCTCCCTCTTGCCATTTAGTCAGAGCAGGCCAGATTCCTGCTCTTACAAGAATCCTCTGCAACCACTTTACCTCCTGCTGCTTCATTATCCCATATGCAGTGACAGAACCAGCTATGAAGAAAAGGACAAGCTACCACTTCTTCATGTACATGACCAAGAGGAAAAAGACCTACAAGGACACAGGCAGGCAGGGAAGCAGAGTCCAACCCATACCTACAACTTTAATGGGCTTCAGTGGTTGTCATAGAATCATGGAATGGTTTGGGTTGGAAGGGACCTTAAAGATCATCTAGTTCCAGCCCCCCTGCATGGGCAGGGACACCTTGCACTATACCAGGTTGCTGAAAGCCCCTCCATCTCTTTCAGGGAGGGGGAAGCCACAGCTTCTCTAGGCCTGTGTTTTCTGCCATGGACAGGCTTGGCCCACTGCAGTGAGTGAGCTCACAACATGCTTTTTCTAAGCTCAGCACAGTGCGTGTACTTGCTGGTGCAAAAGGTCCTGAGCAAGAGTTTGAGAAGCGCGAAGTGTGGTGAGGCACATCCACCTAGTATGTATTCTTTCTTGCCTTTCATAAACCTGTGATGGTTGTCAGATTTTCTCAATTTGTTTGTCCTTTAACATCTCCTCATCTAACTTCCCAGTTTGGGTATCCCATCCCACACCCTGGAAGGCATTTGTCTCGGGATAGATGTTACTTACGTTGCACATACTGATAGGATGAGACAGTTTGACTTAAATTACCTCCCCAGTTGGACCACATATTTTACAACCTCAGGAATCCTGATTTTCTAATAAGGACCTACTAGTTGACTGTGGTTAAAAAGCTCTTAGGGTCTTACTGATGATTTAGAAAACAACAACAAAAAATCCCAACTTTAAGAATTCCCTGTGGAAGTTTATTACTTTACACTTTAATAAATTCTTTTATCAAATTATTAAAAGCAATTCTTTTAATCTTACTTAAACAAGAAGATATGCATATTGAACATTTACAAAGTACATGTAGCAATTGTCCCAGTAACATTAGCACAAATGTCTGCTGCAATCCAGCACAGAATACACAGACATAACAATTAGGAACCATCTGGTGACCTGGCACTTGCTGGTACAGGAATGAAATTTCAATTAAGTTTTATTATCAGAAAGTGTAAGTGACAGGTCCCACTTGAAACCCCAGAGCCAGTAAAGTGTCGAAATAAAGAGAAGGATGTCACCCAGTTAATGGGTTGGATCACACTGCTTGATTACATACTTTGTAAGTAATGTGCTCCTTTCCCATGGTCTTGGGCACAGATTGCCCATGCAGTTGGATTTTTAAGAACTGGCCATATGGCAGGTAAATTGGGAATCACGCTGCAATTTACTGAGAACAGGGAAATACAATAGATGAGTCAATAATTTTCCAGGTTTGGCAAGCCAGGATTGCATCTTGTGCAAGAAAAAAGAAACTGAAAAACTGGATTCTAACAATAAAGCTGTGCCAGGTAGCACTTCAGCTGTGAAACAAAGCTCAGAACTGCGAGAAAACTTCTGTCCTACCCCAATGCTCACCTTACAGTCAGACAGTGATTCAGGTGGTGTTCTTCAAGGTCTGAGAAGAAAACCAACCTATCAGCACTAGATGAACAAGTCCTAGATTTCCTGTCCTCTCTCAGACATTGACAGTTATTATTGCGATGATTGTTTTCTTTAATATTTAGTATATAACACTAAGGGTGTGTCAAAAAATTATTAGCTACCTCATCCAAAAATACTTCATCATTTCTACATTACAGTGGAGTTATATTTCTAGTTCCATTAAAGAAATCAACACTGCAGCTAATGACCCATGAAAGTTATTACAGATCTCAATTTTGTAGTCAAGAAACCAACCTGCAATACAGTCACAGCATCTGGAGAAGGCCTTTTCTGCATCAGCCAATCTCCAGTTCTCTAAATCAGAATCAGAATTTACAAATAAGAAAATTAAATCCAGATTGCGACCTATTGCGCTTTGAGTTCATTCAAGAACAATTCCACAGACCCACACTGCTGAAGAGCATTACAGTCTCAATCTCTGGAGAATTTCTCCAGTGCACATTCACAAATACGTGGATACACTTGACTTTGCAAAATTAACCATTAACCTCAAAGTACCCACCAGATTAAGAAGGAAGGTAGAAGATTTCTATACATTCATTTTAAACCTTCAGCGATTTTTCTCTTTCAGCAAAGGTGGCTGCACAGACAGAAATAACTGCCATCCACCACACAACCAAACCACCACAGCCTTTAGATTAAGCTTTATTGCACAAGTATAATATTGGTTATTGTTTATATTTTTACTTTTGGGACACTTTGTATCAAGTAATGTATTTTTCACCCATAAACTCATTTCTCACAGTCCCTACGTTGAGTAGGGCAGCAAGCACTGTACAAACAGAACCTGTTCTCAATGTTGAAAAACCTCTAACATAAATTGATTTTACTCCTAAATTCAAGCAAATATCAGTAGCGTAATCCTGTTCTCAGAGTAAGCTCTGCTTGGAAACTAAATGGCCAAAGTGCTCCCAAGGGCAGCAATTAGTATTTTAGCCAGTGGATCATTTGGGGATACTCTTGTAAATTTAATGAATTCTCTAGTAGTGAATCCATCATAGTCACTAATATGCTGGCAATACTGCTACTGATAATGTTGCAAATACATTATAAGCCCTCATTTATTGCCTTAAATTTCAATTCAATGAATTCTGCATGTGAATTCTTCTCAGATAGTGATACTTTGTGCTAATGCAATCATAGATGGGCCATTTGGGAGCATAACAAGAATGAACTCGGTACATTTGGCAGGATGTCACTGGGAAGGCAAGGCATTTCTCACCCAAGCTTCTGTTCTTTATCTCTTACCTCCCTAATACTTGTGCCTCTAAACTAGAACATAATTAGATCTACCCCTTCTGGGCCTCATTTTATGGATTAGAAGAAAGCACAGGGGAGTGGTCTGAGTGAATAGTCGGGCTCCCTATGTACTCAGCCAGCTTTCAGACATGAATGTGGAAGTGCTAAATTCAGCAGCAATATACAGAACTACAGACCATAGTGCTTGAAGGACTCAAGACTTCATCTAACCCACCTCCTTGCCCTTAGGCAAAAAAATCAACTTGTATCAGTCCTGACAGATTTTTGTCTAGCTCATTTTTTAAAAAACCCAGTAAGATAGATTATGCATCTTCCCCAGGCAACATGTTCCAGTGCTTAATTATCCTGAATGATAAAAGTTTTTCCCAGTGTTAAGCCTCCGTGTCCCATGATACAAAAGTCCATTCTTTCCCATCTTACCCACTACAGACAAAGAGGACAAATTATTCCCCTGCTCTTTAAGGGAGCTTTCTGTGTACTTAAGACTTGCTTTTATTTTCCTCTGAAGTAAGCAACCACTGCTCTTTCAGCCTTTCCTCACAGGCCAGTGGCCATTCTTGCTGCTTTCTGATCACAGCCGTACACATCTTCCTTGAAATACAGTACCCTGAGCTATACTCAGTCACTCCAGTGGAAGCTTCCCTAGGACCTAATAGGTTGGAAGAACTACCTCACACACCTTTCAGTCTCAACCTGCTTACTATGTGAGTACTGTGAGTGTAATACACACCCTTCCTCTTCCATCAGTTAGCTGTTAATGAAGATACTGAGTATGTCCAGAGTCGTAACAGACCCTTAAAATGCTTTACTACTTATGTCCATTTGGGCAGCTGCCCATGGGGAACTATGCACTGAGAACACAAAACCACATGCTGCATGAGAAATTTCACTTCCAAAGCATGTTCCCCAGCTTATCTGCAGGAATGTCAGAGCATCCTAATGTCAGAACTTGTGACATCTATTGATTCTCCCCTATCCGCTATCCAAACAGCCCGTTACATGGTCATAGGAAAAAATAGATTAGTCTGATAAAATTTGTTCTTGACAAATCCATGCTGGATATTACTCATTTCCTTGTTAACTTCCAAGCACTTACAGGATGTTTATGCGATTATTTGTTACAACATTTTTCCTCTTGGATTTCAAAAGGAAAACAGTCAGGCAACATGCAGGTAATCAGTAGTAAGGCCAGTCTGTCCAGGAAAACAATTAATGAATAAGAGAACACAACATATTTCAGTCTATAAGCCACCAAAACTCTAATAGATTAAAGTGCAATTGAATAGGAAAAAAAAAAAGGCTTTAAAGTGAGACTAAAGAAATCCTTTATGTTCCTTACTCATCTTTTCTCCTTTTTAAGGTAGACCTACACAGAAACTTAGAAATGATAACATTAAGCCATAACAGTATGATCAGACTCATTCAACTCCCTTAACAATTTTGCCTTAAGAGGATAACTGAACTATTAGAAAACTACATTAATAAGACAAGTGATTCAAGATGTTCTAAAGAGAAGTAGATATAAGTCATGAATAGAAGTTGCATTTCCACTAAGTAGAAATTACATTTCTGTGTAGGCAGGAAACAACTTACAGTACAGAGTTCTCGCCATCAGTGCTTAGGAAGAAGTTTCCTTCCAGGTGTAATCAGGAAGAGGATTATCATCATCTATAAAGCATCAGGCACTGGCTCTTGCTGGTGAAAGGAGAACCCAAATCAGAGAGACATTCAAATGCTTATGGGGACATAGTACTTGGGCTACATCAAAAATAATAAAACTAAGCAGGGCCAGAGCACAGACCTGTGCCCTGGTAAATGAGCAACCATGTTGTTTAACAGGCTGCATCTCACCAGCTGGGCTTTAGTTGCACTCAGCCCTGTCCCACATGTGCAGGCATGGTTTGGAGAACAGCATGGTCTGGGGTCAGCTCTCAGAAAACAGGCCAGGTGAGACTATCCCTATCTAGAAGAAAAAGAATGTGTTGATATTGAAATGATCAGAACTCTGCCACTTGATGATGGGCTGGAAGATAGATCTTGGCCTGCTGTATTTGCTGTTATACATGTAGCCTTGAAGATCAGCCTGGAAACAGAAAAGGTTTCCCAGAGCTGTGTGAAGAGCCATACTGAGAATCTGTGACAAGCTCAGAGCATGCCTCTATCCAGTCCCTCAGTGCCATCTTGGTGTTGGATCTTAGGCTTAACCTGGAAGCAGCTTGCTCTCTGCTCACCAACCACATCCAGAGGTGAGGCTAGGCATCCAATGATTCATATGGAAAGCACAGGGAAAAGGACCCAAATCCCCACAAGCTTTGCCCCATGGATCCTAGTGCATGCCTGGGTAGAAACGCCCAGCTCCCTTTTTTCCCTATCCAAGAACTGCATATCCCTCTCCAGCTTATGGCAGATTCCAGTCTGCAGTCCAGGGGAGATAGGTGTAAGCCCCTTTTCCCTAAGGAAAGGCATAATGTCGAAGTGGTCTTTTTCTCCAAATGACAGGGCCCCTCCAAATCCCAGCTTTTATGGTAGAGAGTCTTGAATGTAGTTGGAAGGACAGAGATACTGCAGATCTTCATATAACCTTCAAAAATAAAGCGGAAAGTAAAGCTAAAACATGCTTTCATGCCTCCGTATCCCACTGTGTCCAATCTTTACCTCCTTTTTGGACCTGAGACCTCCAGAACTTCTCATCATCCAACTCAGTAAAAACAATTTACTTAATCATGGCTTTAAACCTCCCTCCCCTATTTCCTTCCACTAGTGCATCCCTTGATTACATTTCACCTTCTTACCAACATTTAAGCATTCTCTTTTTAACTTTGCACAAGCTCTTTTTGAATTTTCACAGCTGAACTTGGATTATGTTTCCCCTGAATAAAAAAAAAGCTGCATCATCCTTTCCTCCTTTACTTTTTAATACTGTTTGGATTCCAGGCTGCACTGAGTCACACACTTTGTGCAAAAGACAGACATTTTGCAAAACTTGTGAGTTTTCCATTCATTCATTTTGACAATTCAGTCAGCAATTTCATACCTACAAAATCTTTTTTAAAGAAAACATGTTTTTAGTTTATTGTTATCTGACAAGCACTGTGTATTGAGCACCAGTATGAATAAAGCTGAGTGACAGACAACTTGATCAAAGGAGTCCTGGTTTTGTCTGGGATAGAGTTAATTTTCTTCCTAGAGGAAGAAAACATGGATAAACCATGACAAAAGGCGAAAGTTCGGTTTCACATCTCACCAAACACTGGTGGAATCTGTAAAATCCAGAAGACAACTCTGGAGTGCAAGAAGTTATTTCAAGAAATGTTTTCTTAAATAATACCAAATTTAAACAATAATATTGGTAAGAAAACAGCATATCACAAAT
This sequence comes from Nestor notabilis, assembly GCF_000696875.1. NCBI lineage: Eukaryota > Metazoa > Chordata > Aves > Psittaciformes > Psittacidae > Nestor > Nestor notabilis. Next base: position 41,423 of record NW_009918280.1, on the reverse strand, counting down.
GGACCATTTTCATTTCAGTAAAGGAAGACAGAAGCATAACTGGAGGACAGCTTTAAAAGTTATGAACATTAAAAGCAGCAGCAGGATTTGCAAAGCCAGAACAGAGCTATAGCATGCCTTCCTTCATTGCTTATGCATGACTCCAGCTTTAGTGTGCTTAATAAATCATTCTGAACCTTGTATTCATACTGGGTTTTTAAAAAGATCTATCAAACAGGAAGTTTTTTAACTTCTGTATTTAGAATTAATTTAGCTCTTACCAACCAAAATGTATCCGTTAAATACACGCTTAAACATGTAACTATCAGAGTAGGAACGGCTATTTTTAATTTTAAATTTGCCTCACAACCATATTAGTCCATTCCTATTTCCCAAGGGAAGAAGACACTACCTCCCATAAATGTACTTTGCATTTTCTGATTCAGTTTGATTTTGCTGTTCATGGATAATCATTAGATGTGATGCAAGAGCTCAATAGGTTTTTTCTAACACTTTTCCTATAGAAAGCTATTCCACAGCTATTAGGGTAGCACAGAATACATTTATGTGTTATGCTCTTTTTTGCATGGTCCATGATAAGATATTAACTTTTGACTCTAAACTTGGGTTTTCTGTTCTCAAAAGGATAAAGTACAATGAGCCAAGTCCAAAGTGGATTTGCTCAGGTGGTTTGGGATTTCAGTAACAATTGCTTTAGGCATGGATATGGAGCATTTAATAGAGTTCCTGTTACATTATTCAGGCTTGAATCTATTATCAAAAAGTGAATTTGTAACTTGTAAACAAAAGAGAAAAATTTTCTTTACTAAGTCAGATTTCCCAAGAGCTTGGACTGGAGGCTTCTTGGCAGCAGCAAGAGCTTTGCCTTCTGTGTTACTGTCCCTTAGGCAAAAGAGATGGGTTGTGTGCTTTTACAGTGTGGAGATACGTTCATTTGATACTGACTTTTAGCTGGAACCTTTCAGATTTAACAAGAGGCAACTTTGAATTCCATGAGTAAATCCTTACTCAGTGCAAGCAAGAAGGGAGGGAGGTGCAGATCTCAATGTTATAGATTGGCAACAACAAGGAGAATCTGTCATCTTAACTAAATACATTTAATAAGCATATTTTTTGAGTCAGCTATTCTTAGATTAATTTTCTTTGGATGCACCACACTAAAGGTGTTAGTCCTCAGAGCATAAAATTCAAGAGTAAGAAGCTTTAAATTATGGAAGAGATCTCCCTTCAACAGAAGGCAAACTGGAGAATTTATCACAGAGCCAGGGTACAATAAATCCTGTCTTTCAAAGATAAGCTGAAAAGATCTCTCCATTGGGAACTAAGCACTTAGTTGAATTATGATATGCTAAGTTTTAAAAGCCATTTTATCTATGACTTTACAGAGTGGCTGTACTGGGTATAATGAAAGGTTCAGTAAAAACTGTAAGAGAAGGGCACATATACAGTAGCCCCTCCTCACTGTACTCCCAGCCTTTGCTGGATGCACTGTCCCAGTGACGCGTCCATGACAACATGCTGATAATCCCTGCAGTGCTGAAGTAATCATTGCAGCCAGCTGCATCCCAGACACCCTTGTTCTATCCTTTTATCCTGTGGGAAAGCACACATGGGGCTCTCTCAGATCGTTCTGACTTCCATTATTTTCCAAGGGCTAGTGGTGGAAACATCTCTTCTTTCAGAGGAGAGATGGAGAAAGCAAAGGGTGATTCACGACACACACCTCAGTTACAATTTCAGAAAAGATACTTCAAGGCTAACTTGATTTGTCACACTGGAGATACTTTTAGGCTAACCTGATGGTCAAGAGATCCCAGATCAGCTAAGAAGGATTATAAATTTAAATTAGGTTCTTTTAAATGATAGCTATTGTTCTCAGCACTCTACACACACAGTTAATCAGTCTTTATTTCCAGTGCCACTGCAGTGAACTTTGGAGCTTGAGAACAGCATACAGATGAATACCAGATCAACACAATGGTTGGGGGCCTGTAAGTAGCATTTCTTCTGCACACTTGGCTGATCAAGGATGGCACCTGTCTGATTCTGGGGTGCAGAAAGCATTGGGCACAGTTAGCGATATTTTTCTAAAAGACTGGTTCTTTTCTTGGTCCCTACACTGGCATTGGCAATGATGTAGAAGGCAAAAAGGACAGTTGCTTCTCCACAAGCTGCATTGAAAAAGCACATGAAGAGCTGGAGTTACTGACAGTGTGCTGGAAGAGCTCTGGTTTTAGAATGGCTGCTGGTGACATGAAGGCATCCTATTCCACAATGCCCCAACCTACTGTGAAGTTGTGAAAGGCTGCAAAATGTTGCAATACTAACTGAAGGGCAAAACTAGGCCTTTAAAATGTCTTCACTTTTCTCTGTTATTTAGCACTGGTTCTACAAATAGGCAGAATATATAGTTTTACCAGGCTCTTTTAGGCTCCTGTACCCCCTCAGGCATAGAAAGGAAGACATTTATTTTTCTCTTACATACCTCAGAGTTCAGAAGCAGTACAGTTTATTCACCAGTGTCAAGTTTTGAGCTTCTTCCTCTTCACAATATATTTTCAAATAATAAATATTCATGTAGTGACCTAGAAAAATCTGACTTTTTGCAGACTTTCTCACTCATGGCAACAAACTTAAATACTGCATTTTCATCTGGGTATTCTCCACCCGCCAATACCCATCCTTCTTTAAAAATGCTACTGGTAACAATACTTAAAATACAAAAGTGGTCCCCAAAATAATCCAAACTCTTGTGTAACCTGCAACAAATCAAGGGAAAGGAATTAGACCACAAGGAACCAAGAACAGGGTGATGGGAAAAACTTTCCCTGGGCAAAGGCTCCATGCTGTTACTGAGGCTCAAGGGTTTCACACTTACTCATAAATTATATGTAGTCATCCAGGTAAGCTGAGTAGACAGAAACCAGACACTTTAATAAATTCCTTTCAAATCAAAACCAGTCAAGCAGTATTGAGAGATCAGCTCCAACCTAAGTCTGTTAAGTCTCCTCCAGTTCCATCAGTACATGGAAATAAACAGCCTAAGACCTAGAGAAACATCCACTAACCCTCCACTCCAGTGACCCATCGCTCTGCCTTCACTTCAAGCAGTGATTTCTTCACTGGGCTTTGACTGTCACCAGGGGGACAAGTAAGGACATGGGTCCAGCTCAAGACGGCCATGGAGAGCTGGAGACCAGCACAGCTGCAACGTCACTAGAGAAGGGCCTGACAGCCCAAAGGGCTGAAATGGTGACCTGAGCCATGAGCAGGGTCATCTCAGGTGGGGCTTATTGGGGCCATTAAGGCTTGTGGGTGCCTCCAGGCCATGACACTCTTCCAAATACCTTTATCCAGTACAACATAGATCTTACCACTGCAGAGACAGCCGGCGTCAAATTCATAGCCAGACTTTGATGTAGGTCTTCCAAAGACCCACTGCCTTTCAAGATGAGATTGCCTAAGGGTTCTCAGGGCTATATCCATATCCACACAGCTCTCCTCAGCATGAGATGCCCTCAGGCATGTCATAGGGAGCAGCTGTGGATCCTTCTTCCTCATCCAAACCTACGTGTGGCTGCATTCACTCCTGGCCTTTCCTTTACTGTTATGGAGGACAGAGCCAGCACACAGATCCCCCTTCACTCTTCCCCTGTAGCTGGGGCTGGGGTCTGATGTGGCACACCAACCACAGGTACTTGTAAAGGGCAAGAGTCGCTGACCCTTGTAATAACCTGTCTACACATCAACTCCCTCTGCTTCATCACCACAGCATTTGGCGTACTTTGTTAAGCACTTTTCCCATAGTTTCCCACAAAACCAAGCAGGGGAACAACAGTGACAGTAGCCATTTGCCATCTAATGGCATGGGGAGGGGTTCCTACAAATACAGTTTACCTAAATGCCATCTGCTCTCCCACACAGTCAGGAATGTTTTTCTTGCATAAGGAGTTAACTTGGATCTAGTTTATGTAACCCTCTGAGGCACATTAAGTCCAAAGCCTAATAGTTTTTGAGATGAAGACATACTGTTTAGACAATCAGGGTCTAAAATTATGTGTTCTAAAATGCAGTTGTGGATAATTGCCAAAAAGTAAAAAGGAGTTAAAAAAAACCCTCTTCTTTTCTCCCACCTTTGCCTCTGCCTGAACTCCCCCAGTTTGTTTGTGCTAGCTCTCATGTTTATAGCCAGTGCGGGTCTCACACTGTGTTGTCCCAAGATGCAGTAATAATTTCAAAGCACTCTGTTCTTCCATGTATTCCTCACCCTTGTAAGAAGAGTGTTATTAATCATGTAACAATCCCATATGTCTCCAATCTGAAGAGGCTGTCACTCCCTCCAGAAGTATCTTCTCAAAGGCTCTTTGGTGAGCCTGCCCCTTCTCATCATGCCTGCCTCCGCTGACCCCAGAGTATGTACAGATTGTGCTGACTTTCTAAAAGAAATGACTGCAGGTGCCGAGCTCTTTGTGTATCCTGGCAAGGCTGAAAATAGCAACTGCTAACAAATATTTTGCCCTTCACAAGGCTTCTCACAGAGATGCAGCTGTTATCTCATCTAGTAAAAGTGCCAGCCCTAAGGGGGAAACAGACACTTAATTAGGTTAGGATAAGCTTCAAAAAGGTGACTGTCTAAAATTAATACCCATAATGCTGTGTGATCCTTAAACTGAATCCTCACTTGTGCAGTAGGGAACAATTATTTCAAGCTTTTTGTTTCCCATACTTGTCTCTCTTGAGTTGATGGCTCCATTTAATCGTCAAAAGCAGCATGTAAGAGGAAAAAGTATGGCTCTGTCGAGGTGGACAAGCCCTGAGGACATAATCTTAAGCTTCTGGGGAATATATCACCCTCTGGATTCCTGAATTTGCAAACCTCCCAAGGCAAAGTGCATCCACAAGATAGTCCACTGCAGGATTTACAGCGAGACCAATGTGCTATGTAGAACTTGGGGATTTTTGTCCGCATCCTGCAAAAATTCCCACAACAAATGGTGGAGCCTGAGACACTTTTTGCCCAGTAAACTTTAGCACCCTAACACAAGAACCTGTAATTAGAGACACAGTAGTTAGTGCTAAATTTGCAAGGAACAAATTCAGGTCAGATTCAATTATTAATACACATTCCAAAATACATGGGGCCTTGGACAAATAGCCTCCAAAGTGAGATAAGAAATGTTATATTCAGAGCCTCTACCGTCCATACCAAAAGGAAAAGTTGTTCAAGCACATTGCTACTTTCATAAAATAGCAATTAAAATAATACTAATACAGAACACAATTTGGTTTGGAAATTGAGCCACATACGAGACCCTCACCAAGAAATCGTCACAGTGTCTGTAGGAAAATCTCCAACAGAGAGACTAAGCAAAAGGTCATGTTGGAACATTTATAATAGCTTAGTCTGAGAGATCACAAAGCTCCAGGTACAATCCATTAATCCATTTTTGCAACACCCCATCATCCCTTTTTATAGATACTCAAGAAGAGAGGCATAAATCATGGGTCTTCTGACTTCTGATTATGTCTGCTCTGAAGGCTTGGAAGCTTGCCTCAAAAGTTTATGAGGACAACCAGGGCGGTCTGTCAAGACTGTGTTTCCCTGCTCATGTATATGAAGCTATTTTTAAAATTATGGGGTACTACAGTCTGGTTAAGAGGCAAAAGGGATTAAGCCTGATTTAAAACACTTGAGGCTAAACAATGTTTGATATTTAAAGAGAAATACCTTCCTGGGATTTCATACAGGGCATGTCAGTTATATCTGCAGTTTCACATAAGCACATAGACACACACTCAGTAACTTACTGCAATTAAAAATAAATACGCCAAGTCCTTACACCAGTGTAAATGTAAAGGAGACTACAACCAAGAAGTTCTGGGTTGGTAAGATTATATTTAACAGTTTTGCCTATTAATGCATATGTGGAGAGAAGATTAGAAAGCTAAGAACCTGCACCAAATAAGAAAAGACACCTCAACATTCAACTCCCAGTTTTGACTGTCATCTTGTTTTTCTTCAAACTTGCCAACTTGTGTGCCCCACTGCTTCTCAGGCAAATGCTTACTGTAATAAAGATGGAAATATTCCCTTGCCACTGCCCCATGCAGTATAAAGAAATAAAAGAAATCAACTTCTTTTCTCTGGGTAGATTCCAGTCCCTGTACATTTTGATAGCTAAAACAACAATAAACATTCAGATCCATCAATAAAATGAATCATTAAAATCCCACAGTTTCTTCTTTCTCAGCAGGGGAAGAAAATCAGTCTGAAAATAGGCACTGTTATGGAAAGTCCCAGGGTAAATATAGCAGCTTCTCATCCAGGGAAGTTTTTATATGTTCTCTAAGCTATGGCTCTGCTTTTTCCATGAAAAGCATGCAACAGAAAACACGCAGACAAGCAGTCAGGATCTAGGGCCATGTATTACAGAAGGATAATATGTATCGTGACCATCCCTTTTCTAACACTACAGCTCAGTCACCAGCAAGGAGGGCTGGAAGAAGCTGTGGCTCACAGTTCCCTTACACCAAACACCCATGGGTTGCTCTACAAACTTAGCTTATGCTGGATGATAGCTCATGGACAGGAGCTGTCTTAACCAGTTTCTATTGCTTTTGCAGATAGCAACCCACAAGCGGTTGAGTAGCTCCAGCTTATTCTCTTTACTTCATTTCACAATGCTGTCATTCATGACCGGATGGTATCCAGAGTTCCCACTTGTAAGGCAGTACAAAATAATGAGCAAGGACTGTTTCAGGGGTCCTAAGTGGACTGGCTGCCAGGCACATTGAAGCCACCCTAAGGGTTCCATTTAAAAGCAACAACAAGGCTCTAAACATGGTCCACGCTGAGCACACAAGGGAAATAACCCCAATGCTTCATGAGACTCATACAGCTGCAAAGGCTTTTCTGCCCAAGGACAGACAGTTCTCGATGTTATAACTCCTCAGAGAGCTAGGCAGGACCCATGTGTTTCAGTTTTTATGTATATAGCTTGGAGAAGTCACCATGTCACAGAATCTGAAAAATTCATAGCAAGTAGTAAGTCAAAAGCACTTTATCTACATCTGCCAGGGGGTGGGGTGGAAAATAGGTAAAGGGAGAGCCTGAAGATGTTATGCAAAAAAGTAATCACTGCTAAATCTTTTCTGTAAAATACACGTTGCTGCCTTCAGCTGACAACCTCAGTCACAAACCTTACTGAGCCTTTTCCCAAAACCCTATGAAATTTCAGACTTCACAGTGAGACCAACTGAACTTTGCCTGATTTCTAGTTTTTGGCACAATTATTGGAGAGCTTTAGTTATCAGCTGTCAAATAATTATTCTTTCAAGATAAAACATAACAAGGATCATAATCATTCATGTTGTCAAAATACAGAAGTGGCTGGAGTTATGCTGGGGAGCAGTCTGACCCACCATCTTCCAGCCTTAAATTAATTACATAAAGGAATTTTACCATTTCTATACTTTACTTTTACAGGTCATTAAATAGCAATGTAATTGCTGCGCTGTTTCATTTCTAGAACATGAATTCTAATTAATATCATTGCAGTAAGTTAATTTAATATGGTAATAGCTTCAGAATAGCTTAATTGTTGTCATTATAGAGCACCTGCAAATGTTCAGCCAATCAGCTCATTCATTACCTGACCATGCTCATGTATCCATACATAGAGAGACCTTTGCCTGCTGGAAGGGTAATGAAATGTTTCCAGCATTACTACTGGAAAAAGCTTTGCCTTTTCTAAGGGTGAAAGGTCTAAAGGGAAGGAGGTGGTTGTAGCTGTATAGGAGGAATTTTCTTGACATCACTGACATTCTGGGAAATGGAACTATCTCTCAATGTCTGCAAGGAGAACATGCTGTCCTGTCCTGCCTTCCACCTGCACGGCTTTTGTAACTGTTGAAATTCAGCTTCATGTTGCAAATGCCCACAAGCTCTCTGTAAGTCAACGCTGAGCCATTCCTACATCATTTTAAGCACTTTCTTGTGTGGAATAACCAGATGGCACTATTGTTGCTCCAATAAAAGGTGCTTATCTAGATTAAAAAACCACTTTCTTTCTGGAGATGTAGGAGAAGGGGCGAGTTTGACAAATATACTTTATAATTTCAATTCCTCTCATAAAGAAACCCTTTTTTAAGGTGTCACAGCAGTGTCAGAATATTTGAACTATTGTCCTGGGTTTTTTTCAGTCTTTGCCTTCCTAAAGACTTGTATTTTCTTTGATTTGTATACCCTTGGAACCAAAAAAGACAATAAAAATGAAGGATCTAAGTTTCATAGAAGTAAAATACTATTTCCAACATGAAGGTAAGGAAGCAGATGCAAACAGAGTGAAGTGACTTTCTAAAGTCACTTTAGTTAGGAAATAATATATGTAATGACCTAGAATAAACGAAAAATTTAGGGAGGGTCTGGAGCTTGTCTTGTTCAACACCCCCACCCCCCACCCCCACCCTCCGCAGGGACACCTTCGAAGTGATAGCAGGTTGCTTAGGGCTTTGTCCAGTCAGACTTTGTATACCTCCAAGGATGGAGACCCTTCACCTTCCCTAAGCAATGTGTCCCCATGCTGCATCCCTCCAGCTGTGACATTTCTGTCCCTGTACTGGAGCTGGTGTTTTTCTCACTGTAGTGTGTGGTTCATGCCACTGTGTGCCCGTCACTGTGCACCTCTGGGAAAAGCCTGGGTCCATCTCCTCAGCTCTCCTAGCTGGAGGCAGCAGTCAGATCTCCCTGAGTTTCCTACAGGCTGAAAAAAGTCCCTCCATTTCACCATGCATTGAAATTGTTTCCAGTCAGAAGCGAGTGTGCTCTTATTCTTGGCTAGAGTCATACAGATTTGCCCATCCTTGCTTCCACATCAGGGTTGGTAGTTTTTCAGGACTGGCATACAAGACTGTACTTTGCTTTCCTAAATTAGAGATTCTCCGTGCTGGTAGGAAGCCAGCAAGAGATGCTTCCTCTTTGGTGGGTAAGACAGTGTCAATCAGCCTACATGTAGTACCAGGCCTCTGTGTGAAAGAGTGGTTCCTGGCAAGTGTAGGTCCTGGGGCTCCTCTTGTTCCCAAATGCTGTCTTTCCCAAAATGCTGCAGGCCCCAGCTCTTTTCTCTGCTTGGAAAGCTGCCTGCAGTTTGTGCTGCCTGAGTTGCCTCGGTCATAATGGCTCAAATAGATGTTACTTTATTTCCAAAGCATGCTGCAGTTACGTAAAGCATGAAAGGACTGTTCATCTCTTTTTGAAAGGCAGTGGGTGTTCTTTACAATTTATTCAGGTTCTTACTCTGCAACTTAAAACGTTAATAGAGGCTCTACCCTGACAGCCTCTAAAAAAGAAGGAGGATGGATGACCTTGGTAACATGCACTGTAAGTCTCTGTAGCACAAGAAACATTACAGCATCACTTTTAGGAGAGAAGAGGCAAATTTCTGGCAAAGGAGCAAGACTGAGTAAAACAAGCTGAATTTGCCTTGCAATCTTCTCTCCTCAGTATCAGATATGATTTTGCTCTTAGATTTGTTCAAATACAGTAAAGTAACGGCAGAATTCAGCAAAGGATAGACCCTTAATTCACAGCTAGGTAAATGTGCCCTTTATTCTGCCTCAGTACAGATCATCGTTATCTATATATTTGACATGCAGGTTCACTAAGTCCAGGGACCATTATGCAGAACTATAAAAGAACATTCATTCTGATTTAGTTTTGTAATTAATCCGAGGTCCTTGGATCTAATCCAAGGCCATCTCAGTCTCTAAGCTTTTAAAAGAGTTGTTCCTATTTTATGCCAGCATGTGTTAAAGAAAATATTGGCCTCTTTTCCTGGAGCTGGACTTGTGCAATGCTTACATGTAAAAATAATCCCAGAGAGACCCCCACAGCTGCTTTGACTGCAAAAATGTTCCTATCTACTACACAGCAAGGAAAGGAGCAAAGGGCTCTACAAACTGAAAGAAAGGACAAGACGAAAGCAGAGATGAGATGGGAGAGAGCTTTGCCCCATATTCCTGATGAGTTTGCAGAATATCTTCCATAGTATCATTGCAAAGTTTGGTATCTGCAAGGTTCAGAGGAGCCAGTGAGCAATCCCGGGAAAGGGCATAACCCTTAATGACCAGCATGTTTTTCAAAGTTAATGCTGCTTGCAGCAATGTTAGCAGCTCCTCAGTGCATCTGCAGTTGCCCATCCACAGAAGAGCAGCTTTGGTAGGAGGGACTTCTAAGGGGAGGGCTGTCACTTCTTGGGATAGTGAGCAACAGTGAACCAGTGCTGCTGCCACAATGGAAATACTGCTCTACTGAATCTGGCTGGAACAGGGCCCTCAAGCCAAGAAGAGCCTCTGCAAGGTTAAATGGCTGTAGGGAAGTGAAGTCTCCAGAGCAGCCACAGTCCATGCTGCATACCCCAGCCTTTCATTTCTTGCTGCAGTGAAGTCTCAAATTTGCAGCATGCAGCATATTTGTGGAAGGCTCTCTGTATCTCTCATGCTATCACAAACCTCTTCTCTCTCCAGGAAGGTGCTCTGGGTTTATGTCAGCTCACAGAGCATTTCAGGTAGTTTCTCCTTCCTACAAAAGAAGAAAGGAGGCTTTTCACCAAGATGAGCAGGAAGCAGCACAGAAGCAATGAAATGACTCCTCACAGTTTCACAGGTGCTAAAGTCTGACCAGCTTTTGGCTGACAACTAGGGAAAAGATGAGAGAGATGCTTTCTTTGCCTTGTTTTGCTCTTAGGAAAGATCTTGAAAGTTCTAACTTCAGTGAGACTGGCAAATTGAAGGAGACACAGGAGGTAGAAAAAAGATGACACAAACTGGCTGTTCATTCTCTCTCCTCTGTGATTCATTCCAAGTCACCCACCTGACCTGCAGACAACCCCTTCCAGGAAGGGGGGAAAAAATCCCTTTAAGGGACGTTCTTCTCTGAATAGAGAATGCTCAGGCATCTAAGGTTTCCTCCCTCTCTGTGTGTGAGACTTCAGTCCAGAATGGAAATAGGAGGTCTGTCATGGCAGGGATGGTGAATAGGGTAAGTTATCTGCTACTGAAACAAATGGAATCTCAAAATGAAGAAAAAAAAGAAACACATCAAAAAAATACAAAAGGAATCTGCCAGCTCAGATATGAACACGAGAGTCCTTACTTCTCTGAGAAAAGTTACCTGTGTTGTCTTTTATCTCA